>NW_016909584.1:657754-818445 GCF_001483705.2 Eufriesea mexicana
TTCCCTACACTCATTCCCAATTCACAGACCGTTACGATCCTCCATAAAACGCGAATCCTTCAATTAGACATTTAACTAACATCCTTCGAACCTCTACCTCCATCAGGAAAAACCCAGACCTCTACCTTATCCCTATTTCCATACATACCCTCAAGAACAAGGGACCCGAATCGAAGGGACGATGGTTTACTCGTTTATAACCATCGTCCCACGATTCGCGGACACCCCGACCTCCGAGCAACCCCCATAAAAGAATTAAAATTTCCCAAACCTAAACAAATTAACAATTTGTTTAAACTTCCACTTCCACCTACCAGTTCCGAGCCTCCCGCACATCCCTCCAACGAACACGCCGCCAATAGGAGAAAAAACACACCCACCACTTAGACATCTTGACAGCCAATGACAGCGACAGACGAACATATAAAAATACACGACACCAAGAAGACAGGCTAGTACAAACATCGAAACGACACAAACGACACCACGGGAAAACGCACATCGCTAAGACATATTGTAAATTGCTGTAGATATATTGAAATTAAATTATATTTAAACCTTCAAAATTAGTTTACGTTCTTAGAACGGACGTAAGCCTTCGCCTGAATTCTTCATACGGTCGATAAGAAGAGTCAGACGAAACAATATCCGAGTCGAGAATATCGACGTGGTGAAATAATCTCGCGATTTATGTTGAATATTTACGATCAATGGGGAAACACGAGGGAATCAGCTTAAGATAATTAGTCCGTCGGTGTATCAGGTATCCGTCAGTGGATGCACATACTGTATCTAATCGTTGAAACTCGGAATTTCTGTAAATAAATTTCTTCTCGCGTGGTACGAATATTTATAATCGTTACAAAGAGCATTTACTACGGAATCGTAGCGTTCGAACAACTATGCAGATCTTCCATGCACAGTCCAATTTATCCTCGAGTCATCGACTGACGTCTAACGTTAGAATTATGATCTAGTAACCTGTACTTGTATAAAGGTTTCGGTTAAATTTGCCAGAATAACAGGACGAGGAATATAGAAAGCACAAATAACGCAATCAGGAAGAAGGTAACACACCGTAAACTGAGGGAAAAATAGCGAGATCTGGAACCCAGTGAACCAACCGAAAAGGACAACACAGAGGGTTGGTAAAAATTCGCGGAAAACCCCAGGGAAGTAGCGGCGGGTCTGCAGACTCGTCGACAAGCAATTCGAGCGACGCGGCCACGCGCGAAAATGCGAGGAATTGGCGAAGCAAAAGAAAACATAGGAAAACGGACAAGACCCCTCGTTTGCATGATCCCACGATGGTCGAGCACGTAGCGTCGCGGTGAATGCCAAGCGACGCTCACGAGGGTCGCCCGGCTTGTTCGCCAGCGACAGGAATATCCTGGCAGGATCAGCTCGAAGGAACTCGCCATCACGAGCTGACCAACAATGCGACGCGGCGCGCAAGGCGGGAAGTAAAGCGGCGTGCACGGACCGCGATGCGGCGGCCAGGCCAGCATAATGATTGAATTCCACCGCGACGCCTTCAGCGTATTTACCGGATGCATGGAATTTCAGTATGGCGCAAAGGAATCCACCGCCGCGGGGGACAGTTTCGTTTGAAGGCGTTCCGCAGAGCCGCAGCTCTCCATCGACTTCGTGCCGGAAGCGGAGGGCCTTTTCCGTTCGCCGCACAGGTGCTCGCGAGCCGCCATCGCGCTGGTCCGCGTCCACGCGTCCACTCACGGCCGTCCTCTCCATTCTTCTCGCGTTTCATTTTCTCTTCTTTCTACTCTTTTGTTGTTTTTTCTTCCCTTTTTTGCCTCTCTTTTCCTTTTTTCTTTTTTTTCTTTTTTTTTTTTTTCGCGATCGTCACGTCGACGAAGGGTGAGCACGCGCGCGACCGATCGATTCGGTCCACGTAGCCGGCTTGAAATTTTTCCCAAAATGCCATGCATACGAAACGGTACCAGGACGGTATTTCGAATCGCTTGTCCGTCCGTGGACGAGAGAGTTTCGACGAGTGCCGCGGAATTGGAATCGAAGGATGTTTTCGAGGGTGTGTTTGGTGTTCGGTGATTGTTTGGGGGTTGACAGTAGTTCCGACGGGTTTTGAGGAGATTGTTGCGTAGATTGACCATAGTTACGCGGATTGTGTGGATTTGAGGCGCGGGGTTGATTTTTGTCGCGGATATGTATTTGCTGAAACGGAGTGTCCTTTGTGGCGGGTACAAAAGTTTCGGTTGCTTTTAATTTTATAGCGCAATTCTCGACAAACGATACCTATAGGTATGGCATATATAACTAATTATCAGTACCTCTTCTCCAAGATTAAAATTAAAAATAATAAATTTCTTCGTGACAATTTCCTCTTCCCTTTATCCTAAATTTGAAATTGCTATTTTTACTGCTGTTGACAGCGATCAGGGAGCAAAATTTCGCAACACCGTATAATTTGACTAAATTACATAAGAACAGCGAGTTATTCGTTTCCCTTACTCGCGAGTTGAATTACACCCAGCCAAAACACGACTACGTCAATCCTGCGAACGCGTTTCAACGAACATCCCCCGGGAACTGAATTTTATATCACGGAAATCCCCGTGGAATATCGAAAGGGGCGAACGTCGCTGGCAAGGTATTATCATCGATCTTCGCGATAGACCGTTTAAGTAATCCAAATGACAGACCGTCGTTCCACGATCGTCGTCCCCCATGCAACGTGTCCTCGACGATTCCCCGCTTTTCGTGTTCGCATTATTCAGTCAGTGTCGAGTTTCGGCTTTCGTCCTGCATATAGCAGGCTTAGACGTCACTTTGCGGAATTAAATGGTAGCAAGTGGCCGTAACATGGCCATCCTTTCAACAGTCGGGTTTTAGAATCAGTGGCTGCTCCTCAAAGGTGCTTTCTATCCCCTTAGAAACTCGCATCCAGCTAGTTTTCTCTTTTATCGCGTTGGCTTCCGCCCACCCCTACCTCGCGCGGCTTAAACGTCATCTTGTGCCATTTTATTTTATCCGTTCGACATTTGGCTGGTTTCTAACAAGAAATCCTTATTGTCGCTTTTCAATTCGCTCACGATTTTAGTACAATTTTCGTCTCCTATTTTGACAATTGCAATGATAAATCACTATTCAGCATCTGATAACCACTTGTTCGTTTATGTCGTTGACACAGAAATTATTAAATTGCATCTCGATGGTCATGCCATATACCTCGCGTCCCGTGTTAGACCCGGAGTCGTTGATTTCCGAATTTCACTTTTCAAATTTCTAAATTCTTTCCAAAGAAAATCAACGCGGACCGTTTTCTGTCGAAATCCGTCGATTTCTTTTGAAAATTTCCTGCAAATTTTCCACGCGTCGTCATGATCGAAAAGAACGTACACGTTGCCCTATCTCGGCTGTATCTAAACTCGTGCTTCTTTCTCGCCCCGCGTCGATAATATCGTTAATTCGGTGCGCGACACGCGACGATGACACGCTTAAACCATTTTCTCGTTGCCGGCCATCCGAGCTTTCCACGCGATCGTGATTTCGCTTCCGACGGACAAGGGAATCGCGTGATTGCGTGTCCGTGTGTCGCAACGTCTGAAAAGCAGGGTAAACGACGAGACGCGATCCCCGCGATGGGGGATGAACGGTAAAAACGTCACGACACGCGTATCGAGTTCACCCCTCGGGGAGAAATGTTTCCATCCCACCCCAGCTCGCAATCTCCTTTCGACGTAAGAGAGCGCGTTCCAAACGAGGGCCGGGGAACATTGGCATTACAGCCGTATAGCTGTTCTATCTCGTTAAATGAAATTCCATTCATTAGATACTGCTCTTAGGGAATCCCTGGGTATATCCGGCCCATTTATCTCCGCAGATTTCACCGCGCGCGGAATTCCTGCCTGACCTATCCGGCGACTCGTTCCACTCGCGAGAATTGCGTAAATTTCCAAATCGACTCTATGTATAGAAATAGTCGCGTTATCTTACCCTCTTCCCGGCCGATTTGAATAAAAATCCGCGCGTTCGCGTGATATATCTCGGGTCGGGACGGGGATCGATTTTCCCCGTTTTTCCCCGTTTTTCCGTGGGATTTCGCGGCTCTGGTGCGGGAAGCAGAGGGAAAAGGCGAAAGTAAGATATGTCCAAGCTCGGTATCCACCGTCGCCGCGAAGATCCACTCGCTGTAAGCGCGCCACTACAATTATACGGAGCTCCGGCTTCCGCGTGGATAGCCCTTCTGGGTGCTCCTTCTCGGTTGACCCGGCAACAACAGCAACAACGCCAGCAAAGTCAACGATGGCGCGCACTTAGAGGAACGGCTTGTTAGCCCGCGAGATCCGCGTATTTCCGGACGTCTTATTTAATTAGACACCTTTCGACGGCATTGTTAGGCATCGTCGAGGCGACTCGCTCGGTACTCGTCCACGCCGCGGCATACCCGATGCGGCCTCTACGTGTTCGAGTTGCACCCTGGCCAATCAGCGACTCCGGATTACGCTTTTTTCCTTAAAGATTCCCCGCCGTCTAATGCCCTTTCTTGCTCTGTTTTTCGTGTCTTGCTCGGCTCGGTGTCTCGATGATCAGGCGCGCCGGAATATTCTGGGGCTCTTCTCGCTGTGTTCGTGGTTAAGCCGCGGTGTTCTTGCGGTGTTCCCTAGACCGGTGTGCAGTATATCACAGTCGTTTCCTGAGAAATTGCCGCTTGGAAATGTGGAATACTGGGTTATCGCGCTGTATTTACAAGTAGATCAGATTGCATCGATTGCGTGTAATAAATCTGCTCCAGTGTTAGTATTTTCCGCCTCGAGGTACCGCGTTTAAGAGTAGAAGTTTATTTCGCGTATGAAACGTCGAGTCACCCATCGAGTACTAGAATTTCTTTAAAACTAGAACTTCGAAGGGTCGGTAATCGATGTTTGTAATGTAATCGAACGTTTTATTTTCTCTCTATAAAAGAATGCTCCTTTTTGCACAAATTTCGCGCCGCGCGAGGAGAGTGCGAGGGTAAAGCGAGCGCAAGGAAGACACGTGCGAGTGGAGAGCATCTTTCAAAGCCTGGTAGACTAACCGGCGATCTCTCCGTTGCACGAACTAGACATCGCCTTATTGTAATCGTGGCTGAGCGAGCGTTCGCCTCGCTTTCTCGAACCGGTCCCGGCCGGAAACGGAACGTAGTTTCAAGCACGAGGAGACTCTTGACCCCGGAAGACTCGATCCGAATCCCATAATCCCGGTCTTCGTCGAAATCCCGGCTTCCAGAGGTGCACGCGGCGATATACACGCGCATCGTTCTATTGGTGCTCGAGCACTTTCTCGAGTGGAAACGGCGAAGTCAATTTTGGAGTCGTCTAATGAAGAGTTCCCGGCAACGAGTGCTCGTTACTTGTTCCTGTTTATGCCGCTCGTGGCCGGAACTTCGTCAACGATCCCTGCGATGAAACGCGATACGCGGACGATGCTTTATCTTGCGGGATTTTTCAATTCGCCGGATTTCGCGCGTGGGCGTAATTAATCTCGAAGCTATAGCGATATATGTAATTATTCGAGTTTTATTTTCGCTTTTCACTTCTTTTCGTCTTCGTTGTCTCCATCGCTGTATGTCATCATCACCCGTTACAGTGGTTTGATAAATCGGTGGTAAAAAAATTGTTTAAAATAATTTATTCGAAATTTCGCTGTCACGAACTGGCAGGACGAAGCGACCGAACGGTGAAGATTCGGCAGGAGGGATACGATGACGCGAAAGAAGGGAAAAATCGTTGCAAGCAGCCGGGTTAATCGCGTCACCGTTGGCTCGTCGCGTTGATTACGGGTAGCTCGCGATTAACATCCATAACGCGAGGACCGGGACGAAAAGCGGGGTCTGAAAAGGAATTACGCCCGCAGCGTGCACGTGCATGGAAATGCGGGTCATGCCGGAGCGGAATACGCGAGGCAACTTTATAAGCCCGGGCGTTCGCCGCGAGGATCGCGGTGGATCATCTGTTAAGAATGCGTCGCAAAGCACTTTGTGCGCCGCGTCTTGTTTCGCGGACTGTAATATCTGGGAATTTCAGCGTAGCGAACGGCGACGATGGGAATTTCCACGGAGCAGCTTCTAAGCGGCACGAAATTCGCCTATCTGTTTTAATACGATGTTCGTTTCGCCGCCGCCGGCTGTGTCTCGTTTCAGCGACGATAAATACTGCAAATTACGTTCCCCTCCTACGGAGTCCCGTGGTGTAAATAAGCGCGGAGATAAGGGGAAATCAAAAGTCGTCCGGGACTGTTTGATGCTTCGAGATATCGAAGCGAAATGAGCGCTACGGTATCAGGAGCCGAGACTCGTCTTACGGTAATGACGAAGAAGCAGTTGATAGGGTGGCAGTCCAAGGCGTTCCCTCGGTGTTGTCTTTGTCCTTTATTCTTCTTCCGTACCCTCTTTGGCAGGGTATCATTTTTTCGAGAATTTCAACGCAACCTCGCTTATATATCTAAAAGGAATAAACACTGCAAGTTATACTTAACTGTGATCGCAGCGAATGTTACGAAACTTTGCGAATTTTTAATTCCACGTATTATCGTGACCACGAGTGTAGTTAGAGGTTTTTCGTACCAAATGCTTGATATTATGTATTCTATCGTGCGCAAGATTTATGTAAATTCTGAAAGCTTTCGTAACTGCATTGCGAACGAAATAGGCACTCAGTTAACGTTAGCATGCGGATTTAAATTAAGTGTCCATTTAAAAACTACGAATAATACTAATCCTCTTTTTCCCGTCCAACAGTCAATATTGTAATTAAATAATTATTTACCAGAACTAACCGTAACGTGTATATCATAGATGATAACAATTGAAGTCTCCGGATAAAGATAATGTAAATGTAATAAGTGGGAAGCAGCTAATTTCTATTACTCATTTCGATATCTTTGGTATTAACGAGAATAACGTTGAAACGCCTAACACTTGGTGCTAGGAAAAGGGGTTGAAAGAAAGCGTTCGTTTGGTCGTAAGACGATCTCAGAGTCTTCAGAGTCGCCGTCGAATGCTAGAAAATCGCTCGGTTCTCCAGGAGGTTATCCCTTCCGGCTCATTTATTCCGCCTTTATCTCTCTCCGAAAAGAGCGAGAGACTTACTCACGGCTAAACCCTCGGAAGCTTGGCAGCGGAAGCATGCACGCGCATATCATTCATTAGGATCACACACTAAGCCGACGGGGGTGGAGGGCGGGCCAGGCGGGGCGCGCCACTTGACGCGTCACAGTAACGAAGTAGTGACGCGCATGCCATGGCACTTAATTAATTCTGATTAACCCGTAATCACGTAGTCGTTTCGCGACGCTGCAGGCCCCCCGTTCAATTTGTGTCGTTGGCTATTAATTCTCAGCCCCTGCCGACCCGCCCTTCTGCCGCTGTTCCGCCACCCTTCCGCCGCCCTTCCGCCGCATTTGCCCCCGTGCCCGTGATATTTTAGGACACTTTGTGGCTTCGTGATACCCATCGGGTGCCGTCCCACGTGTCGCGCCCTCGAAGGTCGCTTACTTAACGAGCCGACCTGCGAATGCGCCATCGACCTTATCTCGCGCCGCGTCGGGGTAAAAATACCACCGTGCCGCGATGGATCTACGTGCTAAACTTACCGCGAAATTACTACCCAGTCATACCGTAATACGGTCAACCCTCCTGCAGCACCGTTCATTCGTTCCGCGTTGCATAACACCGATAAACGATAACCTGAAATAATAGAAACCGGTGCACCGCAACCCCCTCCGTCGAAACCGTGTTCTCCGAGTGTCGTTCTGTATCGGAGCCGTGTTAACCGAAACCTGCAAGTAACAGATGTCGATAGATCGTGTTCCGTGTTGTATCGAAACCGTGTTAAGCGAGAGGTGGAAGCCACGTGAATCTGTGGAACGCGTTTCGTACTACGTCGAAACCGATAATGTTCCAAGTACCGTGCCATAGGAGGGTTGATCGTAATTCGCGGTTCGACGTATGGCAAGATGAGATTTTCCACGAGTAACCGGATGTCCAGTGGATAGACTCGAGACTAGTCGAGTAGACTTCGAGGAGAGTGGGGGTGGTTGTTGGGATTTGATTAAAATTCTTCGAGTCGTCCCGACGATATCGGAGAAGCCACGGATCCACGTGTTCGGCGAAATAGAGGAATTTAAGCGGCTGTGAAATGGATTAGCAGACTCTCGATGTTTCACGGATTTCGGAGGAGAGATAGATGGGAGTGAGAAGGTGATCATAACGCGAGGTTGGTGCTCTCGCGGATCATTTGAGTTGTATCGAATTCGCCGCGGAAGGGAGATTTTCTTCTCTGTTCGATTCTTGAGGGACTCGTTAGGTGAAGATTTGCTCGTTAAAGTCACGCGGAGAAGTTTTATAAGGGGTGGTGAAAAATAACGGTAATTCATTCTTGCCCGATAATTGACAATGTTAGATTGTAGAGAAGGGCCGGGCCGGGAGGGGGTAGAGTTGGAAGAAGATGGGACAGAGGAAGACAACGACGACGAAGTTTCTTCATTATTAATCTATAACTTTAGCTTTATTGGTTCACAAAGTAAAGGAGAGCTCCGGGAAATTAAAACTGGAGTCCGAACCACATTTTTTCCGCTATAAAGTTCGCTCTTAACGGCGAATTTTCCGAAAAAAGGAAGCAGAAGAAAAACAACGAAAGACCCGTACTATTCCAAACTTTCTAGTTAAATTAGTTTTAACGAAGTTACTTTTATTATCGTCATTTTCGCTCTCGGTTTTTCGTTTTTTCATTAAATTCGCGAAGCAGCAATTTCTACCTTGTATCGAGAGCGAAAGAGCATGAGTGAAAGACCGGGCGTGCGTGAGGGAGCGAGAGGGAGAGAGAAAGAGAGAGAGAGAGGGAGTGCTCGCAATTAATTTATTTCTCTGGCAATCGATACATTAAATTTTTCGAGTTGCTACACGCGAATGAAATTGCTCCTTGTTATCGCAAACCCTTCACGCGTGGTACTTTAAACCGCTTATTACCGCGAATAAACTTATTAAGAATGATTTTATGGAATCGATTCGAATTTTAATCCTATAACAGTTGCGCGTATCGCATAAAAGAGATACGCGTTCGAATAAAATTATTCCGACTCGCGATACCATCGAAAAACCCCGATACCTGGGCAATTCGAAAGTTACAGTCGAATCAACCCCCGAGATAAACGAGATATATTCGTTACCCCCTCCGCTGGTCCCTCCGCGAGTTTCTCGCGAAGAATGGAGGAAAGTTCCGGGCCAAAAGAAACTCCTCGTGCATATTAATACAGTTCCTTTGTATCGAATCGGAGAATTTACCCGTGATTCGTTCCCGATGTATCCGCTTTGAACGCGAGCTGAAACGAGAGGCGAGTAGCAGCAAGTTTCTTCGCCTTTTCCCGATTCGCTCTCTCTCTCTCTCTCTCTCTCCTACCTCCTCCGCTCTCGCATCAGTGTCGTAGTAAAGGCTCTCGTACATTCATGCGTTTTTATTAAGCGCTTTTTTTCCACCGCGATAACTCGCGGGACCTCCAGAGCGTTGTAATTAAATTTCAAGCAGTATGCATCTCCCAAGAGGTCGATATCATTGTTGCATAAGCGTGCACTGTGAACGAAAATATCCAATAATTGCATCTAGGAAACAGCGTAATTACACGCGCGGGCTGGCTTTGAAAAATTAATCAAAATTTTTCCAAGCTTGCGAAAGCACAAAGTAATTATCGGGTCACTGTATTCGTCGCATAAAAGTAGAGAAAAAGAGGAATAAAAATTACAATCTAATATATTACATGGCGAAATATTTTTCGTAATTCCGACGTTCGTTTCGTTTAATTCTATCACTTCCCGTCGTAACTCCGAATAAATTCTGTCTGGTCGAAGAAATTATCCAAGATCCAAGGGGATTCTCGATCCTTTATCTATCCCACAAAGGTGTATCGAGGATTCGCGTGGACCCCGGCCAAAGCCAGAACCCACCCCCGCGCGCTAATTTCACCGCGGAACAGACGTCGGTGCATTCATCGTTTGACTCCGACGGAGACGCCGGTTAATCCCGGGGATTGTGCAACGGGGCGCAACATTTCGGCCAGGGCGCATCGATCTTCATCGGAAACATGGCCGCAATAATCGAGCCGCGAGTTTATGAAGTTTCGGGGCACGGAGGCGGTGGCACTTGGCATCGCGCTGAGTGCGCGTTTCTCGCGCCAGCTGCCGCATTTCGCATTCCGTGCAACTTAAAATTGGATCGCCTTAACCGGCCGGAATAGCTTATCGAAATAGCTTGCCGAACCGACCGCCGTAATTACGGGCATAGACGACGATCTCGCGGGATCCGTCCGGGATGGCCGCCATCGCGTTTCCCGCCCGTAAGTACGCGCGGCTGCGGCCCGCGTAATAATAAGTTGGAGCAAGTGGCTCGGATTTTCGGTTAGCGTGTAAACGAAGGACTTTAAGGGGCTCGATATTAAAGTTTCAAAGGGATGGCGAAACTCGGGGAACCAACGCGCTTAGTCGGGGTTAGATACCGCGCTGCAGCTTCGTAAATGGACGAATAAGATTGTTTTTATGAACAACGATGGAGAGGTGCTTGGTCGCCTACTTGAAATGCTAATGGACATGTTCGCGGACAGGGGCACAATTGACCCTGACCGAGTGAATATTCAGCGAATAATAATTCACAAATAAGTATCGATGCAGTGGGTATAGAGGTGTCCTGTAGGAGCCCTCCCCCTTAGGGATTTATCAAAGTCCAGAGGTTCCTAGTTGCTGAGATGCGTTTACTATGAGGTAGTAATAGATTGATAGGACGATTGATTGGATAATAGATTGGATAGGACGATTGGAAAAGGAAGGGATACGTTTCGTCCTAGACGCGTCAGGAAGACCACTTCCTAACAGGACGGGGATACCTAGACTTTAAGTTAGGAATTTGTATGTATAGGAAACCTAGGATTGACCGATGTAAATGTAAGTAACAGTAGTCTCTGTGATCCCGCCAATCTCGTTAGTGAAAATTTCCTAAGCGATGTGGTTAGACGTTGCGTGACGAAGAATTTACCCACTCGAGGTGCAATGTGGCTCGTTAGATGTGCATACAGTGTTTGCTCTTTAAATTCATCCCTTTGAAGATCAAATAGTTATACGGAAATATTTTATTCGAGAAATCGTGAAATATAAATTGGCTAGTAGGAAATGGACGGAAATTCGAAACTGTTGCGATTTGAGTCCACACGGTGTGTATTTCTTCGGTGTGAACGTCGCCTCTAGTCGAGAGTCGCCGAATGTTTATGTTCGGCGAAGCGTCGAGGAAAGTCGGAAATGAACGAATCAGTCTCCTGCTGTCCTCCGTCGAGCGTCAACGTCCTCGTGCCTGGTTCCTCTGGACACCTCGTCATACATATCCTGCGTAGCTTCCAGGTTCGTACTCGTAAGGAATTTTACTCGTAGCGTAATAGCGTAACAGGGTAGTAAGACCTTCTTTACCAGAATCGTAGAAATAATTGCGTAGATCGTACTTTAGCTACGTTAATCACGCGTCGTTAGCTGTATAATCGTAATAAGCATCACGTGGCGTGGAAGAGTGAAGCGAAGAAGACACAGCGATAGATCATAAGCCGTAGAATAAGTAGAATAAGAGTGTAGAATAAGTTTTAATTATTTAGTATAAGACATCAGAATAACAGCGTAATGTATCATATACCTATGTGAGAATATTCTGGAAATAACCTGAAAGTATCGCGCGTGCAAAATGGCGACCAAGATGGCGTCCAAGGTGACGTCAGTTGTGACGAGTAGACCACCGTTAGGGTTGACAAGATGGCTACCGATAGGAATGCGGATGTTATTCTCGTGACGTCACATTTCCAACACAGTCGTGCCTACTTACAGGACGCGACAAGCCTAAGAGGTAGATGAGACATTGACGTAAACATAGGGTTAGCGCGAACTACTTAGCACGAAGCAAAAACAGTGTGGTCTTATCTTGTTTTCGTTCTACGTCGAATATATAGATTTCGAAACCTTGACTAGCCGAGACAGGTTCAGTGAACGGAATGTCCTCATACCTGTCTCCTGTATAAACTCCTCAACTAGGCGTGTGTTTATGTCCCGTTTACGTCGTTCTGAATAGGTCGTTAGAAGTCAGCCATCGCGTAGTTCTTCGGTTTAGGTAATTATAAGTTATACCGGATGTTTGGGGTATCGTAGCCGTAGCCATTGGCGATATAGTATACTTCGTTCGTAAAACTTGGAATTTCGCATCTTACTCGATGAGTAGATACGTCCACTCAGCACGCGTAAGTAGATAAGTACATGCTCGATTGAAACGATTCACCGAAAGGGGGGCTTTTGGGATAGGGACCTTCACGATAAGGGATGGAAGAAGGAGCGTTTAAATCTCTCATTAATACGGTGGACATTGGGACACTTTGTATTCAGAATAAATTATTTTATTGTATTCCTAGAAAATCCACCGTGAAAATAATTAACCGCGTGCTAAAAGAATTCGCGAAAATGACAGAAACGAGCAAATTTCTAGACTCACCGCGTTTAATTTATCCGAAATTATCTCGGTAACATCCCTCTACTAAATATCGGACTTTTTCCAACACGAACGGAGAAATTCTCAAATTCGGGCTCCATTGAAGCGTCGATCCATCGACGTTAGCATCCCTTACGCGCGTGACGCTGATCAAACGTTACCGGTGTCGCAGACGTGGTCCAATAAAATATGAAAATTGGACGATGTTCCGGACAATTCGCGTTCTCTCGATTCGCCGATATGGAATGGGGGGATAAAATGAAAAACGAAGGAAAAAAATGGGAAAAACGGAGGAGAAGGAAGAGTGCAGGGGCGGGACAAGCGAAAAGGGGCGACTCCGGCTACGGTGGAAGAATAGAGAGAAAACGAACGGTAAAAACAGACGCGGACAGGGGTGGGTCGCGCTGGCAACGCTTCCGGTTGCAGCAGCAGGACAGTGTCGAGGATTCCCGGGGGGCAACCGGTGCTCATTCGATCTGACCCGATGCGGTTGTTACCGAAATTAGTTCGGCTTGTACCGCTGACATAAATTGGAGGTAACGCGGCCAGGTGCATATTCATGCACGTGCAAATAAAACGGCGTCGCGCGCCACGAATACATAGCAGCGAGGCTTTTTTTGTCTCGTTTCAATACGCGCGCCGGTGTCCGTTGATTTTATCGTTCGAAACATCCCGCGTGGCCAGGCCGGACTCGTCCCCCCGTTTTTCCTTACGGCGACTCCCCGTTTAATCCTCCAATCGACTCTCCCTTCGCATCCTTGTCTTTTTATCCCTTTCCTCTCTCCATTTTTCCTCCTTTATTTTCACCCCCGACTTTCCAGCACGTTTCTCGTCTTTCTTCCCCGTTTTTCGTCGCGTGCGTTGCTGGCAGGGCACGACGCTTGAAGGTTGATGTTTATTGTGCGAGAAGCGTGGAATTTAGGTTGCGGTGCTTCCGGTCGATGGGAATTTCTAGGTTTCCGCGAAAGTATGCCGCGAGTAGCGGCTCGCGATTAAATTTAACGTTCAATCGGATCGATCGCTGGTAATTTTAGCGCGAGGCCGGGGCAGACTAAGTCGTGGATTTGGTTTTGCCAGTTGTTGAGCATTTAGTATCGTGCTGCGGGGTCTCGTCCCCGAGAAGACTTAGTATTTTACAGTGTCTCTCTCAAACCCGAATTTCCAAATATTCTCGTTTGAAATATTTACTCTACGTACCTATTCCTTCGTTTATTTCAACCATCGAAAATGGAAAGGGAATGCAGTTTTAACAGATCCAAATATATATATGAATTTCGATGAGGAAGTACCTGCAACTAGACTTATCAAAACGGATATAAAATTGTTAAAAATAACCATTCCTGTGCCATTTTCGATATTATTTCGCAAATAGTATCGCGTTTCTGGTAACTAACGATTAATCCTGAACGAGGTAGCGACTCACCGCGAATCCTCGCCGAATGTATCTTTCCTCGGTGTGCATCGGACTCTCTTCCACTCCAGCACGAGTGTCCGTCGTCTATCGGGAAACGAAGGTTGCATGCGTGAATGGCGTGCGCTTTCATACGGGAAAAGAAGCAGAAAGATTACGCGAATGGACGGAGAGTTAAAGAGAACGACGAGCGTAACCGGGCAACGACAAAAATGGTACGATTTCGCGGAGGTGGAATACCGGAGGTACAATGAGTCCGGTGATCGTAATCGCCATTGTGCCGTGTCCCCAGCGCTCGTTATTATCGGCGGGCCGGTGTCGTCGTGACGGAAAAATGGCCCACGCATTTTCGAAGTGCTTCGAACTCGTCTCCCCTTTTCTACGATCGATCGATCCGCGTCCACGTCGCTGCAAACTTTCCGCCTTTTTCCCGTCCGCCAGTCTTTTCCCTCTTCGCTTCCACCCGCTTTCCTTCGCCTTTGTGTTCTTCCTGTGTCGTGCACGAATTTTAAAGTCGATTGAATTTTTGGCTGGACACACGCACGAGCTACCCAGCTGCTCGTCCCTCGCTCGTTCGTTCCGATATCGGCGTCTAAATATGAAACATCGGTGTCTCTACGAAAATTTTTGCATTTTCTGATTTATTCGCGGAAAGTAAATATATTTAAAAGAAATGGAAATTAATCGGCGAAGAAATAAATGGAAAATTTTCTATGAAAATGTCTTTTGTGAAAGACAATTTGGGGGTAACAATGGGGTGTTTGTATCTCGGTTCCCAAATTCTCTCGTGCTTCCACGCGAAGCGAAAATCTGAATGTCAGGCCGATTGGGAGGCCATATGGTCTCCATTGAGAAAGGCAGCTTTATGTCAATGGAACTTTAGCATTCGAGCCGAGTTTTGGGTCTGACTGCGTCTGTCTGGGGTTCTTATAACCAACCATCCGCGTTATAAAGCCACGAACAAAGGCTTAACCGCGTCTGCTTTCAATTTTTTCCACGTCGTTGAACTCCAACGAAATTAGCGACGTTAAAATTATCGCAGGCTGCGAAAAAGTGAAATTTATCCCGCGAACAAATATTTACTCGCGTAAATTTTACTAATTACGGGCTTTAATTCCACCCCCGTTTCGTTATACGTATCTGCGCGCGGGTTTAAAACGAACTTGGCGTTCTTCGAATTTCGAAGTCGGGAATTTTGAATTTTAAATTTCGAATTTACAGTCGTTAACGTTTTCACCTGTTTTTCGTTTATCGAGTAATTCGGCTCTCGTTCGCTTTATGGGCGTAACATAAAAATACCAATTCCCGCTGGCAGAAATAGTCGAATTTCGTCAGGGTCGCGGTTCCCTGTCGTTCGCATTTTTTCTTTGTCCCATCGTTGTTCATTTTTCATGGCGCGTCGGAGGAAAATATTAATTACAAAAATTCCGTGGGGCTACATCCTTTTGTGAGCCGCCGATTCGCATATTTCTTTCGCTGCGATTATTTTCCGCTTTTTCCATTTTATTTCGCCCTTTTTCCATTTTTATTTTTCCCGCGACCGCGGAAGCTACGCGGCAGCGCCGATTTAACCCTCGTTATTGATATAACGACGAGTCGACCGCCCGAACGCCATCGAACGCCGGCAACCCCCTGCAACGCCCTGCAACCCCCTGCAACCCCCGTCGACGCGTCGATAAAAATCGATGCTTGACTAAAGCTGTTCGACCGCGCGCTGGATTTATACATATTAATTAAAGCATCGACGATTATTGGAAGCCGAAACGGCATATTCGCCGGACTGTACGACAGGTATAACAGTTAACGAAATGTCCATTAATAAACGGAATCGCTGAGCGCGTAGCCACACCGTTCCACAAGATTTTCGAGATGCAAAATTAACGAAGCAAACGCAGCTGACGTTTGAGTTCGTTAGAACAGCTTGAATGGCAAACACGGGCGGAAGATTTAATCGCAGATTTACGAAGGATGAAAATGAAAAGGGATTTAGTTATTGCTAATAATTTTATCTTGTCTTTCTCCGCGTTTAAATGAGAAGACCCGTGTTCCCTCTATTTTTGTATCTACAGTGCGATGTGCAGTGATGACTTATTACGCGGAATGGCAACTCACCGTTGCAATATCGCTAAAAAGACACATAGTCTCGTTTTAAAAAGTTAACGTGACTTTGAAACCTGCTTTATCACTCCGCTCGTAAAAAGAATTATTAATACTACGCGATGTGCTCTGTTATATCGAACAACCTTTGTACCAATTTCATTTTCACGACCCCTCGCGAGGTTTTCAACACTGTGCGCCATTTTCGCATCTTCATCGCGTGTCATAGTTACCAAACCCTGTAAACGATGTTTCGTACTTTTCCAAATTTCTTAAATAATCCGTCAAGTGGTGCAGGAAATTAGTAAAAGGTTGGACTCGATATCCGAGACAGGGTCGAAACACGGAATTCCGAACGAAGCCTGGAAATCAAACGGCAGGTATGTCGACGAGGCTCGATCGTGCGTTAGTTGACAAACCAGAAACCAATAATGGAACAAAGGGTTGCCGTTAAATGCGTGCGCGTAATTCGATAAGCTTCGAAATACCAACGAGTTCGCATAATCCACTACCATTATGATCCAACGCGTTGTTCTTCCATTCCACCCTCCATAATATATTTTTCCCGACCCATTCCGTCGCGCCCTATCTTCCCTTAAAGTCTCATCGCGCCATCGTCACGGAAACATAAATTCGAGTCGCGTTTCCATCGAAGAGAGTTGCCAATTACGCTGGTATTATCCGAAATTAGTCAACTCTGATTACCGAAACGAATCATCGGCGTTTCGAGCACTAGCCACTTCTTCCACCGCTTCGGATCGAAAGCTTTCCAAACCCTTGCAGCTAATAACGTTCAAACACACCCAGACGTCGAAATGATTTTCGCGAGAAGGAAAAAGGGTAACGAAGAAAAAGGACGAACGAAAAAGGGGGGGAAAAATGAACGTCAATATACCCGCCGGATCCCTGGTTTTTTCTTTCACGCTTTTTCGCCGACGGCCTGTTTTTTACGGATTACGAGAGGCGCGCAAATTTTTGCAACGTTTAGTTACCGTTCCGGTCCGCTCGTCTATTGACATCGCGCAAACGAGACCCGTTTAGTTTCATCGATGCGTAGCCAGCACGGAAGTTCAACTTCGCGTAATTCGATACTCGAAAAACGAACGTTAAACGGGGAAAACTTTTTCAACGGCTCCCGTTTGATCACGCGAATGCGTCGCTCTAATTGATTCCACTGACAATCCACGCAAGTACCACCGGGTCCTCTTCGTTCTTGATTTGACGGCCATTGTGTGTAGGTTCTGCTCGCTTCGGAGACGGATTTAAGAACGGTGCTCGTTGCTCGCAATTCCAATGGATAGTATATCTTTGATCCTTGATTAATTCGCATGACTTTCGTGACGTGTTATTACGTGAGCAAAAATATTCTGAAAATCGTAAATTTAATTTAGACAGTGACGCATAAATTTCATTTATAGGTATTCGACTTAGTATCGTTTACTCGAAGTCTATCGAAATGAAGCTTCTGCAACGATGAAGAGTTTTAAGACGGAAATCTTAGGAGAATTAGGCCTGCGAAAGGTTAAGGCGTTAGTCTGAATCTATTTCGAGAGCCATAAGCGATCGGAGAATTTTAAATTCCCTTCCCCGTAGTTCCCACGGAAAGACACGCCTTTATGTCCTTACATCGCCTCTACCATCTGCCAGTTCTGTTCGTCGCATCAAACATTGAATATTCGCACATGACCAAGATCTATAGCCTCGAGACATTTACGTAAGCAGTATTTTACGTGCCGCTCTGAAAACCGCGAAATTCGTCGATAATCCCCATGAATCGGGATTCCTTTTTCCGTAAAACTGCAACTGCTATCGTCAGGCAGTTTATCATCCCCGAAATCGCAATCATCGTCATCGCGAGCATTATCAAGGCCGTTCGTAAATCTCGACGTAGGGTTGCACGTGGCGCCGTTATTGGCCTGCCCTGACATTCTCATTTACGTTCCTCAGAGGCAGTTCCGGTAATCTCCCGAACGAAACCCTTTACCTGCTCATTACCATAAATCCTAATTAATCGTGGCCGGGCTGGGAGCAGCGAAGCTCTCGATGCAGTCCATTCGGACGAAGCAGCCAGTCTCGATTTCGTCCTCGTTTTTCGCGTGATGTCTTCCCAGTTGGAGCAGGTCGTCACGACTCCGGAGTCGTGCACCTCGGCAACTTCCGGTCCGGAAGAGGCTACGGCCGTGCCACGATTAATAGTTGGCTCGGTCCTCGATGCCAGGCCAGCCAGACCAGCCAACCAGGCAATCCAGGGTTCAGTGTATTCGACGTGGGATAAGGGGATGCTCGGGGGTGACACGGTAGCTGCAGTGCAGGCCAACTGGCAGGGGGCGAGGGGGAAAGGAGATGGGGTCCGACTGGAACCATGCTGCCATAACACTGCCGCTAATTAAACGATTAATCATGCAACGAATGACACGTACCTAACCGGTTCGCGGGGAATCGCTCCCGCCAGACTCTCTGCGTCCGTCGTGCGGCGAAGGTTATGCCTGTTATTCCCTGCATAACCTGCGCCATCGCTGCGTAACATCTGCATATTTCGCTGCGCATCCAGCGCAACGCGCTAGTCCCCTCTCGTTGGATCGTCGGATTTTTTTCTCCCTGGTTGCGGGGACGTTCGTCAGGATGAGCGAGTAACTCGATAATCGAGGCTCGATAGTCGCCGTTCTCGCTCCAAGAGTATTCGTCCCGATGGATTCGGGGATTTGCGATAAGAGATAACGCTGTGAACTCGCGGTTTCTGGATATCGAAGTAGAATTACGCGATGAAGTTTGACACTCGTGACTGTCACTGCACTGTAATGATAAATTACGTGCCCGCGTATTAAATTGTTCCGATTATTATTAAATACGTAGATTGTCGGTGGCCGGAGACCAGGGATATTAGCATAAATGTAGGGATTGTTCCGATTGGCAGTATACGGAATAAAAGATGTTGTTTAATTCCAATATATTTTATTTACGAGCTAGAGAGACTAACACTTAGCCAACCCCAGAGCGAACTATATGGTTTTCGCCGCGCTCGGGGAACCCAAACTGCGCTGTCCACCGGGCATTTTTCGCAAATACCGAATAAGGGGCCTTAAAAATTGGCGAATTTTATTACACGTTGTGCTTTATAGAAGCACTTCGTCGGTAATTGCGAACAACTCCAAATGGAGGTAGCGTAAGTAACAACCGAAAACGAGAAACGCGTTGCTAAAGTCAAAATGGGAGATCCCCTCGATCGGTCGGCTAAGTGTTAAGAGTAAAGATACACATTAAAAGATTAAACTAATTACGCAATCGCGCGTCAACTCTTCGAACTATCACTGACTCGACTCTTTTTGCAACCTCGTGTATACTCTCACTAACAGGACTGTCTCGGAACAACCCTTGCACCCTCGTTTAAACCTCTGTCTTCTTTCATACTCAAGCTTTCTTCCTCGATCACGCATTTCCCATAGCCTCGCTCTGGATGGGCCACGTACCCTAAACATTCAGACGCCTTTCGCTCTTCACTTGCATCCATACGGTCATAAATATTCCGTTCATCCGATCATTGCAACGTTCAATCCTAACCCTAGATTACTGTTTGTTGCCCGTCGCCAGCTAGACAGGCTCAAGGGTTCCTTTGCACTAACTCTCATGCTTACAATTCCTAGATTACATACTCGCGTATTAAATTGTTTCGTTTATTATTAAATACGTAGATCCTCGACAGAGACAGGGGTATTAATAGAAAGTAAAGTGATGTTAGGTTAGGTGGTTCCCGATGTGTAATTAGACGAGAGGAATTGCGTGAAAAAGATAGTGGTATAATAAATAGAACGAAGTTACGAGAAATTACGTTATCGTTGGTCTAGGTTACTCAGGGTGGTATAAAGTTTTCTGAAAATACCTTCCACATTACGATATCGTTATGATCGTCATCGCGTAAGCCCATTACAAGTTAACGACTCGAGTGATTAACGATACGCGTACGAGATATATTAAGAACGCGTCTAAGTAGGAGTATTTTTTTCGAACGTCACTTCTAGATTACATCGAGCCTGACCTATTTCCTATTTCCTTTTTGTTTCAGGTAAGCACTTGTTATTTGTTTCGTTGAAGCCTGGCGGATGCCTTGTCGTGAGTAATGGTTTGATATTAACTAAGAGGATTGGAAGTTGTTAAACGATCAAGTCGCTTAGTCATACCGCGGACACAAAGTAGGTTGTTCGAAAAACGTTCAACGAGCGAGTGTACCTTTTGTTGAAACAAAAGGATCATTTGTTTTGTTTCCCCGCCGGTAGTTTCTCCGATAATACCAGATAAAATGCTCGGCAAGATAAAGTACTTTAAATAACGACGACAAAGAGGTCTTTAATTCGGAATTATTATTAAATCGCAGACGCTACTTAGCTTCGCATATCCGTTTTAAACGAACTTTAATTCCATCGTATTATGCTATTTAAAAAAAAAAAAAATTCATCGCGTTAAACTTTCACCTGTTTAAGAAGTAACGTTGTCGGAAAGTTATTCGATCTACGTTATTATTAAATCAGTCACGCAGATTAGCCCCCCGAATCCGCTTTAAATAAATTTTCATTCGATCTCGTTACTATTTAATAGGCAAACGAGAAAAAAAAATATTTCGGTGGAAATCGATATTACTTAAATTTAAAATTAGCTAAAATCGTGCACTAGGGGACGAGCAGAACGGAGGGGAGGAATGGAAGATAAACGTAAGGCAATCGAACGTAAATCGCGAAGCGATCGGAGTGAATTTTAATTCGAAGATATCCCGACGTTATGGGGTGGGAACGGGGCGCAGGGAAAAATCGAGCTCGAGGGTGGAAGAGGAGGAGGTGGTTGCGGGAGATAGTTACTAACCGATAGAGAAGGACGCGGATATCGTTTCGTAATCGAATCGCGTTCCACGTGGGTGGAGGACACAGAAGGGAGGTCGCAATCCCCAGTCTGTTCTCTGTTCAGCAGACCATGCCGCGCTTCGTTTCGATTGTTCGACGTATCGATACTCGACATCAGCCATGCCCGTCTATTATTCGCCACGGCCAATGGTCACCGGTATACCCGGCTGTATGATTTGTTACCCTGTTTTCGACGTGTGTTGTTATGACCGACGAACTTGGGGATTATCCTCCTCCTCGAGCTTCCTGTTTTCAGCTTCCCTTCACACCTATTAGACTTTATTCCCGTTTTACCATGACGAGAGACATTCGCTCAGTTTTTCGCCGACGGGAATCACGCGAGATGGCCAGTCTTTCGTGATAAATTTTCTCTCCAGGCAAAAGCTGGCTTAGACTTTCTTCTCTCGTCGAAAGACAACAGAGAGAGAGAGAGAGAGTCTATTCCCGGAGAATTATAACGAGGACTCTGTCTTCTTTCACGTCGATAATTCCTAGTGGAAATGGTGGAAAATCTCCATTGATTTAACGTGGAATAATAGATAACAGAATACTCGTATGAGTATCAGTGGTTCGAGTTATGCATAGCCTTGAAATATTTAATGTTTGCAACGTAAAATCGTTCCCCACTTTCTCTAATCGTAAAGGAAAATCGCGTATCCGGTATACTTGATTCGCATTCGTGTCTCTCATCCATCTTTACATTCCCCAGTTCGGTAAACACAAACGAAAAGTTAGCCTCAGAAACGGAGCCCGAGCGAACCGTGGTGCGTACACACCACGAAGAACTTGCCTTCCGGTGAACTCGGAAATTGCGCGAAATTTTCTGCCCGTTTATTTCATTAGGCATTTAATTAATTGTTCCGCGCGTTGCGTCCGGATCGCGGAGCGTTAAAGGGCGTCGGAAGGCTGGTTCTCTTAGTTCTCTCGTTCGCGTACACACAGCCCCGCGATCTTCAGCGTCTTCCGTGTTAATTCAGTCCGAATAATTCCGCGCGGAGCTTTCATCCGTCGTTGTTCATTAACTCGCCGGGACGAGGATACACCGTCATCGCGTCTAATTACATTCAAACTCTGATTAACGAGTCCCTTACGATCCCTTTCGCGAGCAACCCCGCTTTACCGCGCTTCTCTCGTCGAATGCGAGTCACGTTCGCCGACTTGCGCGAATTTAGTCGCAGCGCGTAAGCCGCCCCGGAAATCCACGGAGAAGCGGCTGCAAGCGGCAGGAGGGCGAAGGGATGCGGGTATAACGCTCGGCTATAAAGAACACGAGATCGAAAAAGGTATAAGAATGGCCTTTTCGCCGCCCTCGTATGCCGTATAATCCTCCGATTCTCCCATTATCCTGTTGTTTCTCCGCCCGTGGTCGCAATTTATTATATTCCTTTTTCTCCTCTCTAGTCTCCGCTCCGGTTCTCTCTCCCTCTCTCGCGCACGGGCGTCGCCTTCCCCGACTTGGACCCTTCCGCCTGCAACCCGTTCTCGTTGCAACCCTCGCGACCGAGAAGAGGATGATGCAGGGTGGAGAGAAAGGGAGACCGGGGATCGTTGCCGGGGTGCGCTACAGGTGTCGACGAGATACAGGTGTTGCTAGGATAGCTGTTACCGCTACAGGAGGGTGAAAGCGGCCTCCTCTCTCGCGGCCCTTCGCTCAGCCACCCTTGGTGTTTCGAGCGTCGCGTCGTCGCGATTCACCCTTCAACCGCTTCCGCCGAGTCGCACCCATGGCGGATTCCGACGAGCGAAAGTTTCGCGAGATTGCAGGGCTTCGGAAAGACTGCGGGGCACGCTCGGCACCGCAACGCGCGACGGGTAAACTGAATTAACGACGACGTTGCGTCGTCGATTCGTTCCGGTGCTCGTGTTTATTATCCCGGCACGGGCGAGCGTGCCACAGCGCGAGAAACTTTCGCGACGGAAATCCTGCCTGGTTGTCGAACTCGAACGGAAGCGTACCAAGTTTCGGGGTAATTATTTTTGATTAATCGAGAGAGCTCGAGAGATAAGAAATTTCGGGTTTCCGGGCTCGGGTCGGATTTTGTGGACTTTATTCGAGTTTTTCGGACGGCGAATTGTCGAGGTCGAGGTATCGCGTTAACTTCTACGGGGGATATCTGTTTGGACACCTTGCGTTTATATTTCAGATCCTAAGTAAATCTGTAGGAGCAAGAAGTTACACCGCAAGGGTTGCTAAATTGTTTAATATACGAGGTCGCTGTATCGTAGGCCACGTGGTATTTATATTTCAACGGGTAAACCATAGCGGAATGAACGTGGAGTTTGCAAGTATGAAACGAAAGTTTCAGCCGCGTGCTCTCTTGGTTCGCGATTAATAAATAATTTCGTTGGTGTCCCGAGGAACGGGATCGATTATGAGAGTAATCAATGAGCAATATTGAGAATAAATTACCTTCGCATTATCGGCGCCGTCGTCGCAGACGGATTCCCTATGAAATCGAGCCTCCGGCACGAGATTTTCACGAGCGGATAAATTGGACGACGAAATTGGCAGCAGGGGCGATGGTTGCTTGATGGGGGAGAATCGAGTCGCAGAAAAGCGAACGCGTAAGGGACGAAATGTCGCTAGGGCTGACGCTATAATTGCCACGTGATGTATCGCCGAAGGCGTTGTAACCCCTGCAAAAGTTCCGCATTTCGTTTTTCGCTCATCCCTCGCGAATTTACCCAGAACGCGTTTGCTCGAGAATTTTATCGCGCCTAAAGTCTGCGCTTCTTCGTCGACGCGCGTGCTAAACAAAGGATTCGAAAAGAAAAATAAATTTAATCTCGACTCGATTCGTCGGATCGAGGATCAAACAATTAAGCTAATTTTCGTAATTGCACGATTAGCCGAACGAAATATCCCGGTGTACACGGAAACGGGGGAACAAGACGAGCGTCAAGAATGTCGGAGGAAATTCCGGAAACGCTGTTCGACTTTTACATCGCGGCATCGCAACGGGAACTTTCGCAGAATTTCGCGAACCAATTAAATCCTGAATTCAGACAGGCTCAAGGCTCCTCGACACGCTCGTTAGAACTTTAAACGAAACCAGGATTTCGCTTGGGGAATTTTTTTAATTTCACTGGAATACCCGGATCCGGCAGGAAATACCGAATTCCTTGCCGGCGATTCATTCGATGTATCAACATCCAATTTAGAGGGAGATTTTAAAGCTGCCCCCGACAATAAGAGCGTTGAACGTGCCGCTGTTCAATTACCGGAATCACCGTCGGCAGGCCGTCGCGGATTCCTCAGCCGGGCGGGTGCATCCCGGCAGGGAAAGAAGAAGCTGGAACGTCTAAACCAATTTCGATGTGCTTGTTAACCGGGGGTGTACAAAACGCGGAAGATAAGCCGTCGCGAGAAAGACGTGGCGAAATGAAGCCGTTGAATAAGATCCCGTGTCGGCCGCCATCTTGACAAAGGAGCGCCCCGGTCGACCGCGCTACCCTCGAGATTCTCTCATCCTATGGAACAGCCTCGCATCCCGCGAGATTGGATTCTCCGCTCGGTTCCTCCCTTATCTACGTCGTCCTTGTCGTCGAGCGACAAGAGTAAGTAGCGCGACGACACATTCTGCGCTACCGTACTCGACGTTAACGAAGCTCATCCAGTAATAAAAATCTTCATAAAGCAGTCGAGGGCTGGCCGGGAGCGAGGCTGCCCTCCAGAAACGGGAACAACGAAGCGAGGAGCTACCGCGGACGGCCTGCCACGTCCAACTTCGCAACTTTTCAGCGAGCCTCGACCTCGGCTTTAGTTCCAATCGAATCTTCGCGTACTTGCTCGGTGTACTCGGAAAATTAGCGGGACATTTTTCTCCGTTCCCGGTTTGCTCTGGTTCCGTCTATCCGGGTAGCAAGCAAGGGCCGCGGAGGGCCGCCGAGAGCCTCGATGGGATGAGTACGAGCGTATACTCCGGACGAGAAGGAAGGAGACGAGAGGGTCGGAGAAGAAGGTGGAAGAAAGAGGGAGAAATATCCCTTCCGAACGGACGGCCAGACGCGAAGGAACTTTTCTATCACCGAGCTCTCACCGGCAATACAATTAAAAAGATTGCAAAAGTTGGCTGCGCGAACGGGCAGCGTGCAGGTCGCGCGCTGGCTGGCCTAACTTGGAGCTTTCCAAGCCTTCTCCTACTTTCGTCCACGCCGGCCCTGTTTGTCTTCCAATCGGCGAACAGGACGCCCGGATACGCTCGCGCCGAAGGGATTTCACCCGAGCCGAGTGCCTTCTTACGCTTCTAACCTCGTAATACTTTCCCAACCGTTTGTTCGCCTCGTCACTCGGCGAAACTTTCCTTTCCGTTCCAAGGTGGTTCAACCCTCTCCAACCGACCGCCGCGTTCCTCCGAAGGGGATCCTCTAGACGGTTCACCCCTTCGCGCGTGTAAATGCTCGCGCGCGAACGCTGCTTCGGAGAAATATCCCGTGTTCCACTCGGTTAATTCGCTTTCTCGTAATCGTCTCGACGTTCCCCGTTTCCAAAATGGACGTCGATCTTCGTTTCGTGTTCCTCGAGAATTTTTATTTTCTTCTCCCTTTTCGAGACAGATGGTGGTGTAAAATAAGGGGAAGTAAGGAAACCGTGTTCTTGGTTGCGCGTAAATTATTCGTTGCTCGACAGATGAGTAACTTTCGCGCTTCTCGTTCAATATTTAAACGGCAGGAAAATTTTCCAACTCCTCCTAACGTTGGCATCAATTGCAACTGACAAAGAAGCTAGGGTAAATGTTTCTTTCGAGTCGCTTAAACGTGCTCGAATTCCCTTTTCTTCCATCCTCGAGGAGCACTGGTTTCGTTAGCCCGTGACATTTTTCGGGGCGAAATTGTGGGGAAAATGGCGGAAATAGCGGGAAATGCGCGTAAATGCTTAAAGCGGTATTAGCGTGGTTTTGCAGTGGTATCGCTTTAAAATTCGGTCACCTCGAAGCACTTTCGTTGCGCGTAACAAAAATTTCAGCCAATAACGTGCAGATGGAAAGCGCGCGTTCTGAAATATTCGAAATTCCACGGAGGTCGTGAATATTTTAATTGAAGGAACGCGGATCGGGTACGCGCTTCTCGCGAAACATTTTTCATCGCGTTCGCGATTTCCATTGACCAATATTTCGCGGAACATTTCGCCGGTGGCGTCGCCGTTCCAGGAATGGATTCTAAATTTTCAAGGAACCCTCTTTCATATTTAAATGTGCGCCTCCCGTGGAATCACCCGGCCCGTCGAACACGTGACAGCTGCGACATATTTCAGAATGAAACTGCGCTCGCGATGTATGCGAAGGGCTGGCTTATTCATCTTCCTTAGACGTTTCGCGATAACGACGCCGGCGACGAATGCACTCGGCCTGCTTTTGATAAACGAACCGTGAACCTCGTTTATCGGGTAAATCGTTAATGATCGTTAAACATTTATTAAAGCTTTTATTTACTCGGAATTATTTCTCCGCGCCTTCTCCTCTCCTTTTCATACCTACGTTTGCGTTAAATACGAATTCGTAGCTTGGTAATTATAAAATTGCGAAAGCAATTATTAGGTTACCGTTTGATGTTTGATTTTCACTTTGTTTGATTACTTTGATTCGCAGCATTTCGGTATCTCGCGGACCGCTGTGTGCTTCCAATTAGGGGTCTGTGCCAAGGAACAAAGCAGCGCCATCTAGTGTAATAAAATATCGTATAATACGTTATTCGAATAAAACGAAGTGAATTTTTATTCGAACATATTTCAGGAATAATTCGACGAGCTTCGTGTTATTTTTATATCTCACTCTCGAATATTACCCGTGTATTTCGCGTGATATTATTTTAGCATATTTCGCGCGTGATGCTAGCGATAAAAATAAAAATCGGGGTAAAGGGACAGTTGCGATTATCGCGATTACGAAGCGTCGCGATTTCGTGAAATAATCGATGGAATCGCGCGCAAGTTAGCATAAACAATCGACTTTTTATCTTCACGGGAACACTCGAGTCGTTTGCAGACGGATAAGCACCCCTCTATAACAATAATGCCGGGGTGAAAAAAAATAAATAATAAAATTTATAGCGGAAGTACAAGCGAGAGGATTACGCGGGAGCGATTGCAGGGAAATATCGGTATCGTTTCGTGCGGCAATTTCCAAAGGATTTCCACGTGGACGGTCGAATTGAAACGAAATCTCGCGGCGGTTTCATTTATCCTTATTACCAGCTGGCCGCGTGTAATATTCGTCTTCCGCGGAAACGACGTTCATGAGCCGATAATACGGGGGACGTCCTGGCCTGGAAAAGCCGCGAAGTAAAATATCAGCCGTATCATTGCTAATATTTTTCTCCGTGGAACGTTCAGGGGCACCCGCGGCACCGGGGTTGGAAGAAGAACCACGGACCGGAGGCGATAACTCACTTCCTGGAGAATCCTTAAGGGCGCCTAGGCGAAGTCAGAGCGGAAAGGGAGAAAGGAAAGGGGTGGGTCGAGAGAATAACTCAAATTTATGAGGTGCAGAGCCAGACCGAATTCCCGTTCCCGTCGCGTTCCCCTCGAGTCCACTTATACTCCACCGTTCCCGAATCGTTCGTCCCTGTATTCGTGGCCGTCGGCTCGTCGATAGCTTATACGTCGCGTTAATCTATCGCCTCCACGACCTCCGACCTTCCCTGTCCGTTCGTTAGAAATTCACGGACGATCGTGGTTTTATCCCGTGTCCCGTGAATTTATCTCGACCCTGCCATAATCGTCCCTCCGCGTTTCACGAAACGGGAACCTGCAGGGTGGGTCCGCCATCTTACGATCGACAAGCCACTCTGACGAAAGAAATCTCGTCCAACGTTTCTTCTTAATGGGTAAATTTCATTTTTAATATATCCTGGAACAAGATTTTCTTTTTATTCGGAAGAGAAAATGTTGGGAATTTCGTTGAACATTGCGACGGTAGAAATCTTCTCCGTTTCCTCGTTCGCTGTTATCGCGAGCAACGTCTAAACGATTCTCTTCTATTCCGCAGGCTCAGTGCTGGGTCTGATTACTCCTAAAATTTTCACGCCCACGCTGCGCGTTGCGAGTGCCGGCGGCTATAAATTTTCCAGTCCCATACTTCTTGGAAATTCGGTTTGAAAAGTATTAGGGAAACCGGGTTCACGAGTATCATACATAAATCATCATACTTTCGCTCTTCCCTTATCGTCCAAGGATTTTACGACGAGGTAAAAATTAATCCCTCGGAGCGATGTCTTCCTTGGCGTTGTCGCATCGTCTCGCGAAAATTTCTCTCTCGTTTTAGCTATTAACCGTTGAGTTAGTTATCTTTGAGGTCTAATCTTCGAGTTTAGGTTCTTCGAATGGTGAAAGTAGTTTTCTACGAGTAGCGTTGCGTTATTGATCTTCGTCGTGGGTTACGAGTATTCCTATTTTCCAAATTTTTCTATTAATTTCGAGGTCCGTGTATTATCAATCGAGATGACGAGATGAAGACTGTTGCGTTAATGAAAGTGTTATTATGCACGGGAAATGGAAGAAGAATACGATTGGGTGCAAATATCAACAGTGTGGGGGATGAATTACCCCCGTTCCCCTTAAAAGTTATATGTTATTCGACTAATTTCGATTTGCCCGAATATTTTTCTCTCAACTTAGTTGGCAAATATCGAATGGCAGGAAAAAATTTTTAATTTAGATAAAAGCTGCGATAATGTAACAGATTACATTGTTTTCTTGACTGCCATTCGATAATTTTTCTCATTCGTCGATTCTTTAAAAATTCCTTTCTCGTTGGAAGACTCTGACTTCATTTATCAATCTGATGAACGAAGTTGGACATTCTCTCGTGTCCACTCGAAACACTAAACAACCACGTATATACCTTTCGTCCACACGATAATCTCAAACACTCGACCAAAAACACTCTTCCTCGACGCTAGGCCCTCAAACCCGAGTATCCTTCATCCACACACCTAAAACTCTCGTCCAAACACTCGGCGCGAATTCGACCAGCTCTCCACGCAACGTCACCGCCACGCTATTAAAAGAATCACCTGGACTTGCCCAAACATCCGAATCCCCCGTGACAAGGAGCTCCAGCCACGAAACCGAGACACACCCTCCTCCTTCAGACGCCTCCTCCCTAATCCGCGGTGGAAGCGCGTAAATTGCTGGCAGTCGCGTGGTTCGATAACGCTAATGCAAGGTAAACGGCGGTCGCTGGTCTGGCGAAATAAATCGGCGAAACGCGGGAAAAGGAAGGAGGAAGGAACGCAGCTCGAGGTCGACGCGTATAATGAACTCGTTAATGGCGATTCTTACGTGCCTGGCCCCGGTGCGCATCGGCGAATCCCAATTTGCGTTCGCCGCGTCCCGGCTGGCAAATAAACCCGGCGTCCTAAACGCGCACCATTCGCGTGACACACGCTTGGGTCGGCCGCAACGCGTACGCGTACACACGCGCGGGCATATATGCTCGGCCAGACCGGTGATATCGGTGTCATTATTAGCACGGCTTGATTTCCGGCTGGCTGGTGGTCGGAGCTCGCCGTTCGATGCGAAGTCACGCTGCGTGTACGTGATCGTTGTATACACGCGGCCACGCGCGCGTGTACGCACGCACACGCGGGTGTAAGCGAGCGTACGCGCCAGCACAGAGGCGCGAGTAGGTGCACGTATGACGCGTACATAACTGGAACGCGCGAGCACATAAAGCCCACAAAGTGTGTAGGCGTAGAGGATAAACGCGCACCTATGCACACCACGAGCTATCGATCGGCCGTGACTTTAGGCAGCGGCTTTACGAGCGATTCACTCGGAAGTTGGAGGCGGCATTAGCGTGACATGCCGAAAGCGTGTACGCCGGGCTGCTTTGGGGGTGGCTGCAGGACGAGAACAGGGAGAAGGTGGACGTCGGAAGAATGGGCCGATCCGTGATACTCTTTACTCAAGCGATGCTCCGCTTCGACACACGGCACTGTCGCACGTTGAATACTTCATGTCTCGAATCCAGCGAGCGCATCGGGTACGCGTGCGTTCGCCGCTGTAGCCAGCGCGAGGATACGATTATCCTGTTACAGCGTCGGGAAACGAGGTTGACGTACGTTGAATAAACCATCCGCAGGACAAAGAAAATGAAAACGCGAACCGACCATCCGGCTCTCGGTTTGCGTCTTCGATTCGCGATCGATGGTTGGGGTTGGAATTTTTGCACTCGCGTGTCTCTCTTTTATACGTGTCTTTGGTCTTCCGTCACACGCGTTGCGTACAGGTTTCGACGCGATGGCAAACGTTCTCGAAGTATTTGTTTGAAATTTATCATCGGAATTTTCGCGAGAGATATTTGTTTTTCGTTGGATCGTCACACGCGTTGCGTACAGGTTTCGACGCGATGACAAACGTTGCGTCTCGAAGTATTTGTTTGAAATTTATCATCGGAATTTTCGCGAGAGATATTTGTTTTTCGTTGGAACATAAATTCGCGGGATATCGATAGCGTGGTAATAAAATCCGCGTAACGTCTCATTGATCCGGCGGGGATAAAAAGAACGGTTCTGTTATCCCATTGCTAATTAATTCGGCGAGCTCGAATCGACATCGCGAGGATTTCCAGCGACCCGCCCGCGAACAATCGCCGCGCCTCGCGTCTCCATTCGCGCGCCGCCGAATCGCCAGCCAGCCGAACGCGGTGTATCTGATATTGGATCCGGCGCGTTTAAACGGCCGTTTCTTTACAATATTTAGCCGTACGAAATGAATGCGTTATGAACGGCGGTAAATCTCGCAGCAGACCGTTTGGAAACGCGTGGACAATGCGCGGTTCAACGGCCGCGATGAATGACGTATTCCGCGTTGCCCGATAATTGATATAAACGTTAAGTTATTAGCGAATAATAACAACAATGGCAATAGAGGGAGCATCGGCGAGGTTTCGCGGTAACAAATCAGCGGAACGCGCACAATGCGAGGATAAATCCGCGACTCGCCGAGCGTCTGACGTTTATCGCGAAATTTACGCGGCACGGGTGCGGAACAGGAGCTCCGAACAGTCGCGAATCCTTCGCGTCCATTTTCCTCGTTCACGGGAATTATCCCCGATCGTGATTAATATTTTACGATCCACGGCGTCGTCGTTAACTTTATCGCTGGAAATCCATTTCGACCGTCTAATGCCACCCTATCGAATCAACGGAAAGATCCACTCTCCGTGGAAACTTTCTCGAGGAACTTGCTCCGCGCGAAGATTTCCAGAGTACATGGACCAACTTGGCCACTTCCCGCGAGGAAAAACACGCGAGCCAGGTGATATTTACCGCAATCCCTCGTTAGTACTTGGCCCGAAGTTCTAATCGAGTCCTGGGACAAGAGACACGCGTTCCTCGTGCCACAGTAACTCGTTTATCGACGGTGTATTCTCGCCGGTTCACGCGTCCAGCGAGGAAAGAGAGAGTGCAAGTCGGCTATCGGAAACTCTTGCTCTCCGCTAGTTCATGGCACGGTCTCAACGGACGAAACCAGAAGTAATGGCATTAAGAAGCCCCTGAAGGCTAGAGACTGCAGCCGCCTAACTGTTCGCCACCCCTCCAGCCGCCCCTTCGTCGTCCTCTCTTTCTCTCCATCCGACAACCCCCTTAGACCAGTCAGATCACCGGTGGCTACGACCACGGCAATCACGACTTTGCAGGCGAATCGTTGTCCGCGCAGCTCTAACCAGATCCGACTCCCTGTCCGCTCCGAGACGCCGCGGGTCGGCCGGTAAGACGATCTTATAAGGGTTGAGAATCGGATCCTTTTCCGATCGAGTCGTACATGTCGCGAGAATCGTTGGAACGGGACGTCGATGTCGGGGCCGGATAATCACCTGGTCGCATCTGGCTTCGAATGAGTGACGCCATTAAATTTAACGAACGAACTTGCTCGATGGGCCGCAGACTTTCTTTCTTCCTCTTTTTTGCTTTCTCTCCTTTTCCTTTTTCCTTTTTTCGAAATGTGCGTAGGATAAGGGTGCGAAGGCGGTGTGCGCGCGTGTGTGTTTAAAGGGAGCGAGAGGCTAAAAGGAGACCGAGCGTAAGGAGGTATTGAATGAAGTTCTTTTCAGGGTTTACTGGTTTGGAAAATACGAGTTTCGTTATAGAGGATGGTAAAAAAATGTGAGCTAGCTTTATTGATTTTCGCGATGGGAATTTCATATAGTTGCCCGTGAATTGAAAAATTATTTTTTCCTACGCTCGGAGTAACGTGACCTTGTACAAAATTCTCGAAACGACTATGATTCCTTGGCTTTTATTAAATACCGTAAAATTAAATTATTTTAATTTTAGTCTCTGGATTATGTATCGAAAACGATTGTTCGATGGTGTAGTGCTATGATTCTGAACCTTGCGTGGGTATTAGCAAAGGCACCTAAACGCAGTTACCAGTTATCCTCGATCGACCTAATTACATCACTCGAAGAACTTCCAAGCGCTATCGAGACAACCGTAAGATTTTTCGTGCGCGAGGTGGTCCGGATCCGTACGCAGGCACGTACCACGGCACAGTTTACGAGCACTTTGTGCAAATTGGTGGTAAAGTTAGCGTCTTAATATACATTGGTTAAACTGTTCGACAAAGTTTGCGAACAGACGAAGCGCGATGCTCGGTCGGTCCACTTTGCGAAGCCATTTCGTAGCCCATAATTAATCTCATCTTATAAAACCATGGCGGAACGGTTAACGTGGCAAATTAGCACTAGACGACGAATTTCTTCACTCGTCCCCGTTGCCTGAAAAATCATTTCAATCGCTAGTCACGTGAAACAGATATCTTCGCGTTTAAAATTAGCATTCTTCGAGTACACTGTTTTATATTCCATAAATTTCTACGGAAATTAACATTTGTGAATTTACGATAGTAAATAAAGAAAATCGCTCGTGTAGAACAATTGAAGCCGAAACTCTGATGGAGCGTGCACCAAAATGGCGGCCAGGGAATTACGAATTCATTCGTCCCATTCGCTGGCTATTGTATTTCATCGTTGCCGCCCGTTGTCGTTCGATTTTTCCGCTTTTCGAGGTAAAAGTAACGACAAGGGAGGGTACAGCGAGGCAACGAATGGTTAATCGTCGGAAATTTTCTGGAGATCGCGTGGAGAATGAACCGGCAGAGTTACGGGTAACGTTCGAATGACGATGCTTCCGACTGACAAACTTTCATTACTTTTCGTCGGAAGTTAAGCCGAAAGCCAATCGGAAAACGATATCCGATAACGTAAATCTTCCGGTGCACGCCACCAGCGGCATGGCGTGTGTGCACGCGGACGAGCATCGAAAGACACGCGAATTCGTCCGGCTCTTTGAATATTCTGCGACCGTACGAGGAAAAGATAGGGCTGTTACGGGGCGGTGCATGAAATCAAATGTTCCGCGGAACTCCTGGACATCACGTGATGCCGATATTGCGCGTACAATGCCGTAAAAATTCATGGCAGACGGAACGAGGCTCTCTGGAAACGTAAACACGCCTCGGTTCGGTACCAACGAGTAGACGAAATTCATAGTTGGAACGACGTAATTTAGAGAAAATTCAGCGAGATTCCATTACGCGATCCGTCCCTAGTTCCCATCGTTTAGCCGAATTCGTGACATCCTCGAAGCAGTTACACTCAAGATCGAACGAGGAGAGTCTAACGTGGAGCATTCGTTAAACTGCAATGAAAAATTCATTATCCGATATTACCTCGAATGGTAATTTATCCGAGGCGAATGGCGTGTCGGATCAGCGTTGCCATCGTGCTCTTGTTCCCCGTTCAGTGTCAAAAGTCACGGCACCGCGACGGTGACAGCGGTCGCGAAGATACGGAAAGGGAAAAGATAAATACCCAATGGTAACCATCGAATTCCTCCGCTTCGGCATCGGCCATTGTTCGCATCCTTTCCTCGAATCAACGTCGCGCAAACTCGATCAATTACGAATGCAAAGTACTAATTAATTCCCACCTTTCTGCCACGTTTCATAAAGATGAACGATAATTATTACAGTTGCGCGGGAAATCGAATAACAAGGTTACTCGTTTTATCGCGTTTCGAGTTTCCTATATAAATGGAAATTTATTTAAAACTCGGGTATCCTGCGTACACGGACACCGAGCCGCGGATAACGCAATTTTAACGTATCTAATAACGTTCGATCAATTCGACGCGTTACTCAAAGACTGCTCGTATTACGGTTCCGCTGAAAAGCGAGTAAAGAAAATAAAAAAAATAGGAGCAAGAGGGGAATAAAAATAAAAATGAAACGTAGGAAGTAGAGGGACGAGAGAGAGAGTAGCTCGACGAGGAACTTTAGCGAAATTCCAGGCCATCGTTGGGCCACGATAGAACGAGATACGTAAGACAGCAGGCTGATGCCGCGTGTTCGCGATGGTTGTGCTCGTGCCTGGCACGTCGTGGGTCACGAACTCGCTATCTAGCCGTATAAAACGCTGTGCCGACAGAGAAAGGGTGGCGAGGAGCGTGGCGTTTCAGGAAAAGGAGAGGTCGCGTTTCGCAAATGGACATCGGATCGTTGTCGATAAATAAACCATTCTCCGTTTCCTCCGGTAAGTCGGTTTGCTTTTTATTTATGCGCGCGACAGCGACGAGACGTCGCGCGAGAACGCGCGAATTACGCGAGCGCGCGGAGAGGCCGCTGAATAATACACGCCTGTGAATGCGGAAGAATAGAGAATAGGGGTGTACGTGTTCATCGAGTTTCCTTCGTTCTTCCTTCTCCTTTTTTCGTTGCGAGCTTCGCGAATCGTTTATTCACGGAAATGTAAAAATGGTCGTATCGCAAAAATGGCGAAAAATTGTAGCGAATGCGAAATATTCTAAGAAGAGATTAGCGCTGCCCGATAAACGATTAATATTAATGGAACTTTTTAATGGATTATCTATTAAGGCTTCGGCGATCGATCGCGCGAGAGAAACACTCTCGCCTGGTAGCAATTACTTTCGGAGAATATGGTAATGCGGTGCCAGCTGCGATACGAAGACGCCACTGTCTCGTTACAAAATTCTTATGTATCGAGTCCTGAAATATGAGCCCAGTTTACCCTCGTTTCGCGAGGAATCCGTCTGGCTGCGATATTAAATCTCCGCGTTCTGGCTTGACAATCCTCCCGTCACCTAACCACCGTCTCGTTCCCCTCGCTTAAACCAAATCGTTCTTTTAATATCGACCTCGCCGGGGAGAATCCAATCATCGAAAACGTAGCGTTCAGCGTGCAACTTTAACGATCGTGGAATTTACTGAGAAAAAAGAGGGGGGGAAGAAAAGGAAAGAAAAATCCGCGACTGTCACCGGAAGCTTCGCGTTTCCTCCATTCCGAGCCAGTCGAAAGCTTCTTTCACCCCGATTTCACCCCGGCGTTTCGACAGACATTTCGAGTGTCGGCGAGCCATCTTCCATACGTAACACGGAAAACAGCGGGAATCCATTTTGCGGACCGAGGAAACGGGAAATAATCGGAGATCCGTTCAGTCAGCAGTAGCTTGCGCGACTATGGCTTTAAGCGCTCGTATAAACTTTCGGAATTACGTTGGAATAATTAGTCGAGGCTTGATTACCCTCTGGAACGGTGGTGCGCCGACGATTCGCCGAAGCTCGTTCCAACAACGCCCAAACGAGGGTTCCATTCTCTCTCGCCCGCTCACCCACCCTTTCACCCTCCCTGTCTCACTCTCTCTCTCTCTCTTTCACCCTCCGGCTTCGTTTTTTCTTCCTCGAGAAAGTAATCCCCGCGAGAAAAAGCGTCCGATCGGCAGTAGGTGTTCCAGCCAGGGGACTTCTTATTCCCGGAACAACGGGTACAGGCTATCGATCCGGCATCGAACGACAGCCACGACGTGTATTGATAGTCGCAGCAGAGGCAGAGGCAGAGGCAGAGGCAGAGAGGCGGCTTGTTTGCTCGAAACATCGAATTTTCCCGTGAAAGTTTACCGCGCGCGCCCTTCGACTCGACGAAGAAGCTGGAGCCGGCTTACGTGCCGCTGAATAAACGGATCAACCCTCCCGCGTTCGCATCTCTTTGCGAGCTACTTAAGTTCTTTGCTCACCGCTGCCACCCACACCCGCCCAGCCGCCCCGACCCTCGTCGTTCCGCGTCATTATTCGCGGAGATGCTCGCAGGGAACGCGGAACCGCATCGATGTCGGGGAAATTTCGCGCGCGGAGACGTCGTTTGTAGGAATTATCGGCGAGCTGCCCCGTTTCGATCATTCCGCCACCCTCGAGAGGAACCGCGAGTCGAGCGCCGGATGTTTGCCGACAGTCGAACGCGGGATTGAAATTTTCCTGCCTCTTACGGGCTCTCCGGAAGGCTAAGGGCAGTTTGTTCTAAATATAGGGTAGTAATCCTAAGTATATAGGAAGACTGGGTGGGTATATGAACGGGAAATTGTTTCTCGGGGCAGTGGGAATATACGAAAATCGCAAAATCGTGCAAAATGTTTGTCGATCGGAAGGGAGAATTCCATTTTCGAAAATGGAATTACGTCGCGGAGAGATTTAAATAAATCTGCGGATTGCGTAACGAGCGAAAATGATGGAGGGAAACGATGTCGTTGGTCGATTACATCGAGACGGCCAGATTGCACGGGGGTTTCTTAAAAAGTCTGTGCACGTGCATGCCCGTATCCGCGGGTAACCAGAGCCGGGCGGTGTTCGGATCTCTTATTTCCCGTTTGCCGACGTAGAAAAAAAGAATTCGTGTTCCGATGAAAAAGCTTGGCGAAACTGCGGAGTTTACCTTTGGAGTCGCGGGCGATGAAGTCGGCGGAAGAGGAATGGAGGACAAGGGCGGAACAGCGAGATCCGCGCGGGAAAGAGCGAGACACGGTCGCGGGGGCCAGAAGCGAAACGAGTTCCGCGCGCAGATGTGGAAACCCGAGCCTCGGTGCTCAAAAATGAATTTAAGCTGAACGATGCCTGCGCCGGAGCGCCGGAAACTTTCGCGGAAAATTATGCGAGATGCGCGCGTACACTCTCTGCCTAACGTGGCCAGACGCCCTCCATCCTACCTTCCACCCTCTCCGGCTGCCATTTTTTTCACCCGCCCGCCCCCTTCGCCCTTCTTTTTTCTCCCGCGACGGCGAAAGAGGAAGAATCAGGGTGCGAGTCGGGGCTCGGCTCGCTTCTATTTAATTCTCGAATGCGCGCCGCAACTAGACGAATTTTCCTACCCCTCGCGCGCCAGTCGCCGCGCGGATACGCCAGCTCGGTGTTTTTCAAGCCCGTGCGCTCGCGCGAGCTTCCAGTGTTTGGCGAACGTGTTTGAGGAGGAGAATTAAAGCGTCGTAACGCACCGATGAAAAGGGTATCTCTGGTACGTACGTAACCCTATTCTCGCTGCTGCTGCTGCTCCTCCTCTTCTTTTCCCCGTTTCCGCGAGGAACGCGCCGGATAGACGGAAGCGGAGTTTAGGCCAACGCGAGCCAGCCACGCGACGAACGGATTTTTCGTCTAATTTCCGTTCTCTGATTTTCGGTCAAACGCAGCACGGAGCTTGTTCCGCTATTTGCTTATCGGTAGAGGGAAAAAGGCTCGGTTACTCTAGCGGCGCGCGCGCGTGTTTGCTCCTTAAAATTAGACGCGGCCGGAGAGGCAAATAATTAAGCCAAATGGCAGCTAACCGGGGGACCGGGCTATATTTCGTTAAAACCGCGTCACGCTGCACGCCGCTTTCATTCCCTTTGTCGCGTACTTGCCGATTATTGTGTTTTCACCGACGGGATCGGAAAAATCCTAATTGGCGCGCCTCTCGAATTAACCCGGCCGCCGGTTTTCCCCGCCATCGCGGCGATTTATTATTATTCCGGGCTCGGTTCGGCCCCGGCTTACAGGGCCGAAAGCTCTTTCATCCGCCGATAATTATTATTTCTAATTATTACCGACGCCGAAGGAGGAAAAATATGATACAGGGGGCGCAGGGGAACGGGGTGCCGGTACCAGCTGCCGAATAAATTCGACGAGCGATATATTTAGCCTCTTGGACGCGCGTAATTGAACGAATCGTGAATTTCGTGTCCGCCCGCCACCCTATTATTTCGCCTTTTCGTCCAATCAATCGAATCGTTCCGGCCAATTATGATTCACGCGAGCCGCCGGGTGGGGATAAAAATGGGAAAGGAGAGAAAAAAAAAAGCGGCGAAAGAACGAAAAATAGAAAGCTTTCGCGAGTGGAGTGTAGGTCCATTGCTCCGCAACGATCGTTGGATTTGATTAAACTCCGGTCTCTCGTAACCTTGGCGAAACGAGAGCGGGCAAAAATAGAGGGTTCGTTATGCGTTCGGTTTGTTCGCCGATAAATAAGTCATTTGAAAATCGATGGGACGCGAAAATTCTGAAATCCGTGTACTCGAATTAACCGGAGAGGCAATTTCGAAATGGGTTACCGAAATACCGGAGGTTTTCGTAGGAGGAAACGGAAACACTTGGCCCGCCGGTTTTAATTGCACCGGTATTAATTTAATGGTACCTCGATGAAAACTTTATTCAATTAACGCTAATGACCTTCAAAGGCTGCGCGTAATTGAACGAGGTAACGTAAATAATCTCCCGATCTTCGAGCTTCCTCTGAGGGATAAAGGCTGACGAAAGATCGCGAGTGAATCTTCGAGTGCTATTAAAGAAAAATACGATTTTTCAGCGGAGATCGCGGATAGGATAGAAACGGAGGGTTCAGCGGTACGATTAGGCAAATTAAGGGAAAGAAATCTCGAGACGAATTTAACCCCCGAAGCGACGCTCTCAGAGGGGGTGTTGCCGTGATTTTTCCGGGCACGAATCCGATGCTGTACCCCAGCCTGGATGTGTGACTACGCGCGAAGTTCCTTCCATACCCGGCATAACTCGTCCCTGTTTCGTTTGGCCTGGACCTTATCCTATTAGCATCTAACAACGTTTCGAATAATCCCGGGCAAAGTGGAGGCTACAGAGAAATTCTCGTTTCATCAGCGAGTCACATCAAAAGTGTGTCGCTAACCGAATTCGCTTGATTGTGCGCGAGAGTCGTCGCAGCTGATGTTCCGCTCGGAATTATTCGCTGTCATAGCTGCGACTCATTGTAACATTCATGGTCTCAGGCTGCCGCTAAGGGACAATTTCGAAAATACTGAATCAACTTTGCCGTCGTGCCAGCACTGTGCTCGCTGCACCGGACCTCCAAACTTTGACACTCAGTGCAATAATTCCACGCGATTCGATAATCGTCATTTTTCCATGCAAATCATTCCCACCCCCTCTGTTTACCCACAATCAAGGAGTCTACCAAAGAGCATGGCTCGAGAAACTTTTCCTAGATTTACTTCTAATTCGGGAATAAATTCGCACGCTTAAATCCTATACTTCATGGGATGCAAAATTGTCATATTTCGCGCGAAATCTTCATTTCACTGCCACCGTGTAACTAATTACGCATCCGAAAATTCGTCTCTCGTTGGCTCTACGCGAAGATAGATGCCAGTGATCCCGAGCTCTCTCGCAGAGCGAGAACGAGGCTTCAAACCGGCAATGGAAATTCCTCAAACGCCGAAGATTTAATACCTCTGGCTGCATACCAAATCCGCAAACACAGGCTGGTGGTGGTCGCGATAGGGCGCGTCGCGTGACGCGAAATGGCCGTAGAAAAAAAGGGAAACTCGTGGAAGTCCCTGGCTCGCTTTTACCCTCGATTGTCCGTAAAGGGGGCTGTGCGGTCGCGGCGGGAGTAAGGGCTGCGAGGAGGAGAGGAGAAAGTGAACGAAACAGGAAACGAGCGAGCGGGAGAGAAAGAGGGGCGCATTGGGGGGTTGGGGAGGGAGCATTCTCTGGAAATCCTAGAACTGCTTCTGTAGCGCGCTTCTGTTACCGGAGGGGTAAATCGGTATCGTTTCGTTTAAATCCACGTCGTTTTACGAGCCGGTGCAAGGAGAGTGGAAGAAGAAGGAGGGAAAAAAAGGGCGAAGGAAAGAAAAGGGAAAAGGGCGGGAAACCTTTCACGAGGCGACGCGGCGAGTTCGCGCGCGTTTCTCCGGCGCGGCTGTTTATTTTAGAATGCTTCGTTCGTCTCCGTAAATGCAATTACGGTCTTCCTGCGGGAATCGATTATCGCATTAGGTTATCCCGACGACTCATCGGCTTCTTGAACAGCGGGGATTTAAATTGAAACGTTTTCGGATGGCGGGGTCGTCGCGGGTAAATAATCCACGCCGCGAGTGCTTACTTGCGAATGTCACTGCCGATGCTGGAGTACTTCTACTTCCTGTTCCGTGGATTTATTGTCGAGACAAATCGGTGGAGAAAGGCAAATATGATCGGACTGACACTTACTGATATAAAAGACAAATAAGAGCACGGTAGAATTACTTGGTATATTTTAATATAAACCGTGATTAACCTCTTAGGCACGGCTGAATTTTGCGCGGGGCTGTTTCTCTGTACGGCAGAGTTCAACGCGAATTACGCGTAAATGATACGGCACTGCAATGTGTGACGGATAATGCTGTTCTTTACACGAGTACATTGGAATGAAGTGTTTGATGATTAAATTATTGTATTATTATTGTATGATGATTAATAGTGGCGCGTCGTACAGAAAGATGACATCCGCGAAAGCCACTATAGTGGCGCCTAGTGCCTAAGAGGTTAAATCGTGAGGATATTAGAAGATCTCGTGGTAGTTTTGGATAAGATATTTCCAGTTATCTTCTTTCGTCGCGCGAGTTTTTCTCGAATATTTCTTTACTTGTATTTACTCGCGATGTTTCGTGTATGAGAAGAATAGGAAGACTGCGTGGGTGTAGATAGGTTTGAAATAAGTCTCGCTAAATGACGCGAAACGTTGAGGGAAGATACGCAGGAGCATGTCTGACCATAGACGGACAACTGCTACTTGCTCGCTCATTTTATCTTGAAATTCCTGTAGATCGTTTGTGGATTTTTCTTTTAGAATCTCAAGTTGGAATCATAATTTCTAAAGGATTTGTCTGGTTAGTTACGTGTTACCAATGTGTCCTTAAAGTTTTCTCAAATTGTTTTTGTTCATTGCTGCATTCAAAATACATAAATCTCGCATCAGGCTTAAATTAATATATTTTATAAACGAATTCCCGATACTTCTTTCGCGCGTAGAGATACTGAAAATTATTTCCAATAAAATTCGTGAAAAATTCCCAACATTCGACGAGATTCCACGGAGATTTCGCATAACCAAGTTAACTAACGTTAAACAGCTAAATATCCTCGCGCTACGAGAACCAAAATGTCCGACGATATAATGTAATACTTAACGCGTATTTAACGTTGTACAAACACCGTGTACCCGCATCTCAACCCCCCGCGATGTCTCTTATTTCTCGAAACGTATAATTCTCCGCGACATCGTTGGCCACGCGCCCGTAATTGGAGGTCACCGGTTTCCACGGCACTCTATGCCCAAGAAGTTTGTTACAAATGTCAGGGGTGGGGCGGTATGCAAAAAGTCCGCGTAAAGGGTACACTCTTGACCCAGTTCCGGGCGCCCTTTTAAATTAGTTCGCCAAACAAGAGAGCCGGCGCCGCGGGGAGGGGGAAGGAAGGTGACGCGGGAAACGATAGGAGGTGTGCCTGCGAAAAGGGAACGGCTGGTGGAGGGTAGAAAGGGCAGGATTCGTAAGACAGCAATCTACAACACGGTCCACCGAGAGCTGTAACACCGCTGGAATCGAACTTGTAATAAGGTACACCTCGCCCACTCGCCAGGAGTCGATTGCTCCTCAGGGACAGCAACCCTGCCTCGCGTCTTGCTCCCATCTTCCTTCTATAACCTTTCGGTATTGTTCGTTTGCGAATCGACCGCGTGGAAATCCGCAGAAATTACCGTGTCGCTCCCGATCCCATTGCGCGACGTTACTTCGCGTTATTAATTCGCTCGCCGTTCCTGGAACGACTACTTGGATAAACCGGGGGTAATTACGACTAGCGCAGCATCGTTTGATGGGACTAATTGTGAGAAATTGGTTAGTTTTGTAGGAATCTCGTGATCGGTACTCGGGTCTCCGAATTAGGATCAGTGTAGCTAAAATAAATATCGAGTGATGGAATTTTATTCCTATTTTATGTTCTATTTGGAATTTATTCCTACCCTAATTCCTATTCCGTGGAATTAAGCTTGTAATTGTAAAGATAGGTACATTAGGGAAATTACGTATAGTTTGTAATTGTAATCAGTAGTGCAATGTTTCCAGGGTCGAATATAATTTGAAATTATACCAGTTCTTCCGAAAAATTTGGAAATATCTAAAATACTTAGCCACCATTCCGGTTAATTCTTCGTTAGCTTATTCAGCTGAATCGTTAGCGAGATAAAATGATTTTCCGGGAAAAACCTACCGAACGAGCGTGTAATTACTTTTGAAGCACGCGCGTACACGGTACCCCACATTCCCCGATTAACTTCCGATATCAAAAATTATATTTTCGCCCTCGTATTCTACGAATGCTTGGAAAATTTACACGCGAAACAGGATGGAAATTAATATCTCCGGTTTTTGTTTCGAACACGTGCCGACGAATGAGAAATACCGCGTTCTAACGACTGTTCCGTAATTAATTCTCTAAATACCGATAGCGCGTACCACCGTATCAGGGGTTAAAACGGACACGGCGATCGTCGAATTTCCGTGAAAGCAGACTCGACCGAGTGTTTCCTGTAATCGTCGCTTAAACGGGAACGCGATAACCGCGGTGTGGATGCACGGCTGGAAGAAAATCGCGAGGAATAGTCCGAGAGGAAGATTAATATCGATTGAACGAGTCGAAGCCGGGGGGTGATTCCATCGAACAACTGGAGGACATCAAAGTATATCAGGAAGGGTTTTGCCATTCTTGCCCCAAGGATATTACGCGGACCAGCGAGAGGCAAAAGAGCAGAAAAGTTGAAATAATTCCGCGTCGGGGAAATGTGGTACAATCTTCTTTGTTTAACGGAACACCGAGCGACCAGCCAGATATTGGAATGATCAAAGGGATCAAGCCGCCGGGCCGGGGATCTTTTAAGAATTTATATTGTTTCATTTCCAGTGTTTATTTTTAATTACACCCGTATAAAGAGGTTCCAGCGTAACCGCGAAATTCTTGATTCCATTAACATTTTAAATCCACGGCCAACCACGTGGATCTCTTTTTACGCGGGGCTGGATAAACGCTCTTTGTCGGGGGATATTATTTTCGAACGGGGTGATTGGAAGACCCGTTCCACGCGTTTCTTATACACCGACACAGTGAGCATACCGTGATTATAGTTTGCGTAATTTCTCGCGTCCAACAGTCTACAGGTTTGGTGAATTTCTCTCGGAAAGCATGTACTCGTTTGTGGGTTGAATTATATCAGAAATATTCACAGGTCACAGGCATAGCTGTCGTTTCGAGAATTGGGCCTTTTACTTTTCATTCTCGCCCGTGATATCTCGGTTTTCGTCGGATTAAATCGTATCCCTGTTCCTACTTCAGAGAGATCGAATCATCCCCTTTCCGTGTTCCACCCTCTCTTCGCGGCCCACGCCTATCGATTATTCAGACGTCTATTTTTACCCAGCACGCGAATCAAGCCCACCCATGAGTCATTTGCTACGAAATCTCGGCTAGATATATCCTCGTGGATATGTCCTCGATCTTGGATCCAGTGTTGCGCGTTCTCGCGCGAATCTGCACCCTTGCAGGGGTCGCGGTCGTCGAGCGATCGGCGCCATCTTTGCTCGCGGCCGAAAAACAGGGGTTCCTCGAAGGGACGAGCGGTAGGATCATCAAACGAGGAATGTTGAGACTTTGATTTAACTGGCAGAAGCGCGCCATGCGCCGCAACAAAGGTGTGATACGAGAAAAACAAGAAGAAAAATAATGGAAAGGCGTAGACTTTGTGAAAAACAGCGAAGAAGGCAAAGACTTGGCAATGGCGAGGGGTCCCTGGTGTCAGTCTTCCCTTACGCCGCGATGCCTCCTCTGTTTTTATTAAAAGCTTCGCTCCGTCTCTCTTCCTTGTCCTCCTGCTGTCTCTCTCATTCATCGTCCTTTCTTTCCTCGTATAATATTACTCGTTCTTTTGAAAGTAAAAACGGGACGAACGTCGTCTAAGAGACTCAATTCCTTGGTATGTTTCGCGCGACTTTCAAAGCAACAGTACGCGAATTATTTCGATGAATAATCATCATCTCCGGGGTATACGCGATGCTTCGGCTGCGTTTCCGCCGCCTTCGGAGAATCGATTCGCCGACGTGGTTCTTCCATTTTTCTTTTCTCCCGTTTTTCGCGAGCAAAGCGGAGGAGGACAGGTACACGCGTCGCGCGATAAAACGATCACGCTTTTGAGCCATCCCTCATTGAAGACGCCGCTGCGATTCTTACACGCGACTGCTCTCTCGTTAGCGGCCGAGTCTTGAGGAACAAGCCGCTGCTCGATGTTTATTTTTTTCTCGCTTTCAACCCCCCCTCGTTGCCAGCGTCGCGTCCACGGAACAGTTAACGATATTCAAACAAACCACCCGCGTCGAGAACGGCTGGGTCTCAAATCCAGACGACGACGTGGATGAATGTTTCGGTATCAATCTCTATCCGCGCGGTAAACGTGACGGCTTTTAGAAGAAGACGAATATACGTACGCGTATAACGAAAGAATAGGATAGAACGAGACGTTCCTTGACGCTAGCGGTACCGCAATCTGTAACGCGTAATTAACGCGGCGAAATGGAAATAAGCAAGCACGCGTAATTGCGATTTTGTTCGAATGAAAATTAATATCGACTTTGCCGAAAGTAGTCCCGCGGCAGTTGCAAAAATGAAAAATCCGAATAAAGTCATTTTAACCCCTTTGATGATTCCATAACGATAACGTTGATAGTCCCAAAGTGGATTCTTCCTCGTAGAAAGTTCAATTGAAATGCGACGGATTAAAGCGAGCTCGATAAATGAAATGGAAATAAAAATCGAAATAAATACGATACTACCCCGAAGATGGTAGAGGGTATTTCATAATTATCTCCGAACACGTAAAACGCTCGATAATGAGAGCGGCAGAAATTTCGCACGAATTTCTACCAGATTCTCTCCATTCCATCCGAATTTCGAGAATTGGGCCTTTTACTTTTCATTCTCGCCCGTGATATCTCGGTTTTCGTCGGATTAAATCGTATCCCTGTTCCTACTTCAGAGAGATCGAATCATCCCCTTTCCGTGTTCCACCCTCTCTTCGCGGCCCACGCCTATCGATTATTCAGACGTCTATTTTTACCCAGCACGCGAATCAAGCCCACCCATGAGTCATTTGCTACGAAATCTCGGCTAGATATATCCTCGTGGATATGTCCTCGATCTTGGATCCAGTGTTGCGCGTTCTCGCGCGAATCTGCACCCTTGCAGGGGTCGCGGTCGTCGAGCGATCGGCGCCATCTTTGCTCGCGGCCGAAAAACAGGGGTTCCTCGAAGGGACGAGCGGTAGGATCATCAAACGAGGAATGTTGAGACTTTGATTTAACTGGCAGAAGCGCGCCATGCGCCGCAACAAAGGTGTGATACGAGAAAAACAAGAAGAAAAATAATGGAAAGGCGTAGACTTTGTGAAAAACAGCGAAGAAGGCAAAGACTTGGCAATGGCGAGGGGTCCCTGGTGTCAGTCTTCCCTTACGCCGCGATGCCTCCTCTGTTTTTATTAAAAGCTTCGCTCCGTCTCTCTTCCTTGTCCTCCTGCTGTCTCTCTCATTCATCGTCCTTTCTTTCCTCGTATAATATTACTCGTTCTTTTGAAAGTAAAAACGGGACGAACGTCGTCTAAGAGACTCAATTCCTTGGTATGTTTCGCGCGACTTTCAAAGCAACAGTACGCGAATTATTTCGATGAATAATCATCATCTCCGGGGTATACGCGATGCTTCGGCTGCGTTTCCGCCGCCTTCGGAGAATCGATTCGCCGACGTGGTTCTTCCATTTTTCTTTTCTCCCGTTTTTCGCGAGCAAAGCGGAGGAGGACAGGTACACGCGTCGCGCGATAAAACGATCACGCTTTTGAGCCATCCCTCATTGAAGACGCCGCTGCGATTCTTACACGCGACTGCTCTCTCGTTAGCGGCCGAGTCTTGAGGAACAAGCCGCTGCTCGATGTTTATTTTTTTCTCGCTTTCAACCCCCCCTCGTTGCCAGCGTCGCGTCCACGGAACAGTTAACGATATTCAAACAAACCACCCGCGTCGAGAACGGCTGGGTCTCAAATCCAGACGACGACGTGGATGAATGTTTCGGTATCAATCTCTATCCGCGCGGTAAACGTGACGGCTTTTAGAAGAAGACGAATATACGTACGCGTATAACGAAAGAATAGGATAGAACGAGACGTTCCTTGACGCTAGCGGTACCGCAATCTGTAACGCGTAATTAACGCGGCGAAATGGAAATAAGCAAGCACGCGTAATTGCGATTTTGTTCGAATGAAAATTAATATCGACTTTGCCGAAAGTAGTCCCGCGGCAGTTGCAAAAATGAAAAATCCGAATAAAGTCATTTTAACCCCTTTGATGATTCCATAACGATAACGTTGATAGTCCCAAAGTGGATTCTTCCTCGTAGAAAGTTCAATTGAAATGCGACGGATTAAAGCGAGCTCGATAAATGAAATGGAAATAAAAATCGAAATAAATACGATACTACCCCGAAGATGGTAGAGGGTATTTCATAATTATCTCCGAACACGTAAAACGCTCGATAATGAGAGCGGCAGAAATTTCGCACGAATTTCTACCAGATTCTCTCCATTCCATCCGATTAATTTCAATCTTCTCGCTTCGGGTGCCAGCGAGCGTGGAAAGAGACAGATAATGAAAGTAGGAGAGACAGAGAGAAAGAGAGAGAGAGAAAGGTTATCCGTCCGCTTACTTTTACCCCGACTGACCAACATTTTCGCTCAGCATCCTAAATCAACGCGACCCTGTCCGCTCGCGGACACGCCCCTGCGATGCTACTTTGGCCGCGGAGCGTATTACGTAAAGCGGAATTACGCCGCGTTGACAGATGCAAACGGGATGAAACTGCCCCCGCGACGAAGTCCATCGAATGTTAATCGCATAATCTAATATTTACCCCCGCGCGACGTCGCTTACGCCATAGTTCCTACGCCCCCGGGCCACCCACGGGCCACCCTCGAGCCACCCTCGACGCTCCATCAACATTCTCCGCTACCTTTCAGTCCGTCGTTCTTCCTCTGTCTCGCCAGGATAATTCCGATCCATTCTCACGTGCTGGTGGCGGCACATCGCCGTTACTTCTATCGTTTCGTGCTTGCGGTCCTTTCGCAGGAAGTGGGAAGGAACAAAGCAGAGACTGGCTCCGAGGGCAGCAGGGGGTAAAGGTAATCCCTATTGTTTCTCCTGTCCCATAAATCCTACTAGCCGCGTCGCCTTCCCGCCTCCTACGCTTCTCTTTCCTCCCTCTCTCTCTCTCTCTCTCTCTCTCTCTCTCTCTCTCTCTTTCTCTCTCACTCTCGCTCCGCTATTTCGGTTACCGACAACACACCCCCGCGCAACCCTACCTGCTACAACTCCAGCTATTCTCCATCCCCTTGCTACGCCTTTCTCGGCGGCGTGCTTCGTAAATCTCGGTCCAGCTGTGCTTTACGGCACACATGTACTTCCGGCAAGAATACAAGCGATCCTATCTCCGATTCGACGGGGTTTCGCCCCACCAGCGCGCCACCGATCGCTCGAGAGAGTTAGGTTAACGTTCGATCCGGGAACGCGCGGGTTTTTCTTCTATTTCTCGTTCTATTTTTTCCGTTTCATCTCTTTTACCCTTTGTTTCCTTTGCTTTTTCGCCCGAGGTGGGAAACACGATCCGGGCGAAACGTGCAAGTTTAACGAGGGCGATTTTTATCCGCGTTGTCCCGCGTTTCGCGAGCGCACGGAGATAGTTGGGTAATTTAAGGTCAGTTGCAACGGTCGAATGAAAATCGAGATTTGGATTTTTACGCGTCCTCCTGCAACGTACGACGCTAATTTCCTCCAGAAGGGGTGCTTGATCGCCCCTGGAAAATTTGTCGCGCCGCCTCGAGCTCTGATATCCCGGTCCCACGCGCTCGTTTACGATCCATAACGCCTTCGCCGTGCTACTTTAAACTCCTGACACGTAAAGGGGGTTGTTTTTTCAGTAACACCGAGCCGGGGTCGCTGCTAATTTACGACGTTAAGTTCCGACGTCTTGTTGCGCCTCGCTCTCCAGCTTTTTTCAGCTCGTATATTCGTCGCGGTTGTTTAATAACGCGATCGCTCCCTTTTGTCGAGGAATCTGCGAAAATGTAACCGTTACGATTCGCGTTCCCCGAGTGGTACGTTTTATCACGATTAATAAAACATTTTTCACGCGTCTAGCACCGCGCTGAAAATTTATCATCCTCGGGTATTTTCCGAACAATCGACAACTTTTAAAATACGATTATCCGTAGCAGTTGGAAATTAATCATCGGGCTCGTCGTTCGATAATTAGGGATTAAAAGAATGATCCGAAAATCCAGCCCCGTCGAATTTCATCCCCGGCTGGATTTCGCGAGCCTAACCCGACTGTCCGCGCGAACACGTAAAATTAATTCCCAGCGCAACAAGAGTGGCAATTAACGTGTTCTTTTTAATTCGAATTACAGATCGAGGATGCCATGCTGATGTTCGACAAGCAAACCAGCAGACACAGAGGTGAGTGAAATTTATGATCTTCTCTCGAGAGAAGGGGAACGAGTCGATTCTCTTCGCTATACAATAATTCGATACCCGCGGCTCGGTAATTGCTGTTTAATCACCGGTGATCGTTAAAACGCGTGCTCGCTCGCTCTTTGGCTCGCTCGTCCGCTCGCTCGCTCGTACGCTCGCACTCGCGCGCCAACAGAGGGCTGCTGACGACGCGCGTCCGCGGGCGAAATTTCGTTCTGCGTCTGCGACCGTGTGTGCGTGGCACGCAAGTTCGCCGCTCGCGCAAATATGCTGAAAATATGGTCGAGACTGTTCTCTGTTTAGCGAGTCAATAATACCGGCGTTTCACTCGCGCGGATCGCGCACCGGGTAATTAACGAGCCGGCTCGAAACTATAATTAGTAATTACGGTAATACGCGCGACGCCAATGCGCCAACGTCGGTGCAGTCGAAGATAAATAACATTAATTTGACGTCGCGATCAATCGGACCGTTAATCACGACGGTGATTGCGTGATTCAACGTTAACGCGCCCGGCTTTCTTGCGACGAGGGCGTCGCGACGAGTCTACGATCGTGTTTTTCCACCATCGATCCTACGCGACGAGGACTTAATCGCGATTTCCCGTGAAACCGGCAAATTTCACGCTATCAACGCAGTCCTCGCGTCTTCGGTATCTCGGAATTGATCCAAGCAGGACATTTTTCTGCTTTCCTCGGATGCAGGTCTTCGTGCGCATTTTACAAGATGGCGTGTGTGCAAAGGGGATCTTCCGATTATCATTGCGGTCGATAATCGATCGTTCTCTATTTCTCGTTTACGTTTCTCCCATATTTAATATTCTTCGAAATCGCGAAGGATTTGTCAATTCTTCGTCACGTTGCGATAATCCAAACGATTATCCTTCGAGTTCTTGGCATCGAAACGATCCGGATCCCAGCGGATGTGCCCTCTGCGGCGTGGCTAGACGAAAACGCCGAGGTACCGCGAGATGTTATCAGTCGACCTGGCAGAATTTCGAGAAGTCATGAACGCGGTAGCATCTTTGAATTTCCGTGGATCGCGTCACGCATAACAATAGGTCGATCGCGGCGGCCGGTTGCGCGGGCTTTTATTCAGGTGCGATTAACATAAAGAATAAAAGAAGGAACGCGTGCCAGGAATCGAAACGGCCGGGCATTTACATCCGGCGCGCGTACCACGTGTACAAACGACCAGAGGAATTCCGTTCGCGGTGGGAAAAATACGGAAAATGTAAATTCATCGTGGCTCGATTAGAAGCCGAACGGAATCGAGCGAAAAAGGGACCACGAAGAAACACGAGAAGGAAACGAAAGGGAAAAGGAGAAGAAAGAAAGAGGGGAGCGGGGGGGATCGAGGGAGAGTCTTTAAAATTTGCATAACACCATCTGTTATCCCGCGGTGTTTTTTCGCGCTGACGAAGGTCGTTCCGAATGTCTCGCGCGGCACCCTAAGTTTCCGTCTTGCTACAGCGATAGCGTAGATCGGCAGATAAACGACGATATGAATAAATTCTTAAGAAACAAGCCTCGTTGCAGGGAGGACTAGTTTTCGTTTGGAAGCCGCTCGATGGTAAGCGACGTAAAGGATTTTCTTCTAATACCTGTAATTTGTTGGCAGCGATATGAATTACTGGCTCCCCGAACGTTCGCCGATGATCGATGCGATATCCTGACCGAGTTGCTCCATCGAAACAGTTCGGAATAATACGGTACTATTTTTGGAACGTTATCGTTCCTGTTACCGACGTCAAAGGCCCATGACTAGATCGGATCTGGTGCATATTTATTAACCTTTCTCTAATAGATCGATAAGCGATAAGCTAGGGTGTGGAACCAGCAACGAAACGTAGCGAATATTCCGTGATTGCTTCGGTGCGTTTGATAAATTCCTAGTGGAGCAAAATTATTCTCCGTCAGCTTCTTCGATTTGCCTCTTGCGTACACTTTGTCGGGGTCTTTTCGGTGACTCGGAAGGTACGATACGCTTGGAAATATCGCTATACACCCCCGAAACGCGAAACCATACGGAACTTTGTGAAAAATCAAACAGAAGCACTTGGATCGATGTCCCAATCTACGTTCGAACGACCCGGCGTCGGGATGAATGAAATATCAGGCTGCCCCGGTAATATATACGACAACCGAACTTTCGCCTGCCACGAGGAGCAGGAGGAGAGAGAGAACGAGCGAGACGAGACGGAATACGAATGGAAAGGGTCTGGCTGTCGCGAGCCTGGATCCATTCACGTCGGTGGCTGAATGGGGTCGATAATCGTCAGCGATCGAGGTACCCCTCCCGGCCGATAATCGGGCGCCTCTCTATCTTTTTTAACGGTATCCGAGCTGCCCCTCCCGCCCTGGCCCCCGATTCGTTTCCATCCCGTCGGCTCTCCACTGGAGTGCCTGCCGGGTCTCGGTGATAGATTCTAATATCGCTTATGAAAAATAGGGGCAAATGGGATATGAAAGCTGGCTCCCTTCAATGCCACAGGGGTTTCCCGCCGCCACGAGCGCGCAGGGGGCGCGGAAGGGCGTGGGAGAGCGTTCGGGGGTGGCAGGCAGGACGAGAGGGGAGGGAAAACGCGTTGTACGTCTGAGCAAACGGACGACACCGAGGAAAGGAGTAGGTGAAATAGCGACGTACCTCCGGAGAAGAAAGGGTGGCCGGGGGTGCGGTTGGGGCGAGAATAGGTGGAAGAAAGAGGAAAGAGGAAGGTGCAAAAGGGATGGCGAGGCTCTTTCAAAGCGGCGCGTAATCTCTCTCGCGATGACATCTAATACCATCCACCATCGGACGAGTCTGTGAACCTCGAACCTCGAACATTACTGCTCTCCGGCAGATTTCACAATATGGTACTTCCGTAGCCGGTCTCTGACCCCTAAGGGGATTATCGTGGGATTTTCAGCGAACGATGCGCGAACAGCGGCTTGGACGCAATCAACGGTACGCCACGCGATGGATCTTGTTCGGCGTTAGCTGTCCCTGCGAACTAGGCTCGTTCCACGCCCACGATATACCGTACACGTACAAACATTCGACGAGCACGAGGTTGTTCCGTGTCGGGAGACAGATATCTTAGGGATCCGAAAAGAAGTAAAGGGAACGAAGTGGACATCGAAGTGAAGTTCGATCCTACGATAACCTGCGAGCTCGCGGAGGAGAAGAAAACGTTTGAAGATGAACGAAAAAAGAAGCAAGGCTACGAGGAACTGTAACCCAGAAAGCGACTCCCCTGCACCGACTCTAATCGCGAAACATATGTCGATCGTGACATAAAAGGAACGGAGGGAGACATTCCCGGATAGTCGAGATCGTTCCTTCGATAGTCGTCGTAGTGACGGTAACGGCTCTAGTTCGTTCAAGGTCGTTCAACGTCGCGCTCTAACCCAGATTCGATTTCGATCGGACCCGGCGGGATCGAGGCTGGGGCGACACGGGGCGGAACAACGAGCCAGCCTCGAGCTGCCCGTGGAATTACAAAGAAAGAAAGAAAGAGAGGGAGGAAGAGAATAGAGATGGTCGCCGATGGTACCGGGCGCGACCCCTTTACGTTCAAATCCCCGAAGAAGTTGAACCCTCGTGGCCCCCCTGCCCTCGCCATCGCCACCGCCGTGTCGGCCCCGGTGAAAGAAGAATCCGAGCGTTTCCGGACAATTTCGAGTCCCGCAGCGAGCTATGATTTCCACGCGGATGGGCAGCCGCTGCAATTGCAGCAAAGCGTGTCTTCTCTCTGCCGTGCTAGCCTCTCCGACGGAGAGGCGCGACTATAGCTCGGAGGCGCGATTATCCAAGCTTCGCTGGCCAAAGGATTTTCTCTTCGTGAGCTCCACCCTTACGCGGCTGGATGGGAGGGTATGAGGACGGGTAGGGGGCACCTATAAGGCAGAGGCAAGCCACGGTTCCGTAGCTTCGCCTCCGCCCTGCACACCTACACACACGCGTGCGATAGACGCGCGTAGACGTAGACGAACGTAGTCGAACGTAGTCGAACGTAGGTGAATCTAGGTACGCGTACAGACGGGGCTAGATCGTCGTGGAGGTGCGCGTTCGTACGTGTGTACCTCGTCATAAATTGCTGGCACATTGCTCCTGGAACGAACGTATGTGTTCCTGCATCGGTTCGGCCAGGGCCAGGGCGGCTTCCACCGGTCCTCCTTGATTGCCTACCGGCGATGGTCCAAAAGAAGGACCCGGCCTACTCATGCGTGAACGCGCGCGTCAAAGGAACGCGTCCAGCTTCTTCGATCGTTGGTCGAATCTCTCTTTCCCGTTCGCGCATCGCCGGCTATCGGGAAGATTCCGCTTGTCCCCGGGGAAAATCGCGCTAAAACCGGACCGAGCTTTATAGAGTCGTCGGATGAACGTTCTTTTCTGGCCTACACGCGAACACACGGACAGAGAGACCATTCGCCGCACGGAGAACGTTAATGACTCGGAACACGCGTTTTTACGAGGCCTGCCTCGAGGGCTGACGTGGTTAGAGAGTTTGGCCTAACCGGTAATGGAACATGGGAGGAGCGAGCAAAGCGGTTTATATATTTACGAACTCGGAGTTGTCGGGGATGTAAAATTTCTTGCTACTGTTAAATCCTTGATTCCATACCGGGAACATCTGGCCGTTCGAAGGAACACGCCAGCTTGAATGTTAATGATCGCTCGAATGTTAATGTCCGTGCGAAGATTCAACTCCCCGGAACGTCCCGAGGGCCCGCAACGTCGAAAGAATGGCCGAGCCGCTCAATATGGAGCCTCAAACTTCTTGCCTTCGAAAACGCAACCGTGTTTAATTTCTGCCTGAATTATTCAATAAGCGGCTCGCGCGTCAATGCACGGGATCATTTGTCATGTCAACGCGTACGTGACTGGAAATCCACGCGATGCCCGCGTCTTTTATTAGATTTTTTCCTCAGAACACGCTGACTAAGTGACTCCAAATTTAGACCCGGTCTTCGACCATCTCCTTCCCCCGCTTTCGCTCGGATTTTTCCACAAATTCCGAGTCAATCGGGTCCCCGTCATTCAACAGTTTCTCGTCACGAGTCTCGGCGAGCAACTCGTTGCCCGCAATCAAGGCAACCCGGGTGGTGCCCCGGCGAGGTCTCTGAGCAACGACCGGCAGGGAGATTCGTTGGACGGTGTAATCGCGACGGACGGAACCGAGTCGCAAAGTCTCGACTTAACGAAGCTCGGAATCCCGGTGTCTCAGGGTGGCGACCCAGCCGTGGATGCAATTACCCGGGCTAGCCGGCTTTCCTCTTGGCTGGACAAGGAGAATCTCCGCCGAAGTCCGTGGAAGTTGGCGAGGCTAGCAGTCAGGCAGCGAGTGTGCCGACCGGATGCGTTATGCCAGTTTGACGTAATCCCGGCCGCGGTAGCATCAGACGGTTCGGAAGTCGGTGGTGCGGCAGCAGCGTCGTTTCCGGCGTCGAGTCGACGAGAAATTCGTGCAGCAGGGTCGGGCCAACTCGCATGACGCGCGGTGAACCCCGACGCTCCGACTCGCCCACGTATGCACCGCCCATTGCTCCGAATAGTTGCAGCGTCGCTTCGCAACTTGCGCCACGGATCGGTCCCGAATAGTTTCCAAGCTGTTTCTAGCACTCGCTCCGGTTTCCGCTCCTCTGTGCGCGCCACGCGCGGGACCAGCCCGTGGGATCGCATCCCGATCTATCGCCAACTATCTTTCTCCGCATAGCGCGCTCTCAGCCACCGCGAGAACGGCCCTGCAGCGCGTAGTCGAGCTGAAACCCGAGATTGATTTCTGCGGAGAGTTCCGCGTTGTTGCTTCTCGATTGGTAATCGCGTGCCCGCGATCGGTAAGCTCTTGGAACGCGAGATACGAGATACGAGATACGTGATACCGGAGGATTGGGGTTGGGGTTGGGGCCGAAGGTTACCGAGGAATGGGACGCGAGTGACGAGGCGAGGGTGGTGGAAGTTCGGGGAAAATAGGGGAAGTTGCGGGGGAAAAATTTGTATCGTCTTTGGAAAATGGAAAGAAAAGATTTGGCTGTTGAAATAGTGGAGTAGAGGGGAACTTCTAACCCTTTGCACTCTGTTGTCATCGCTATGGCGACATTGTAAGATAGTCTGTAACTCCTACACTAGAATTCCACTGGATTTATGTCAAATATTATATAAAATTGGTGAAAATGGAATGCTACTTGCTTGGTAAACATTGTACTATAAAAGCTCGGGGTTGATGATAGGTCATGTTAAAAATTGCTCGGAGTGCAAAGGGTTAACCCTTATTGGTCGTAAGTCACCTTTCACGTGACAACGGTACTTTGTCGCTGCATTTGTGCGTCACGTGGGAAGTGGCAAGACGGAAATCTTTCGCATGTTTGCCGAAATCAGGTGCAAGCTAGTGAGAATCACGTATAGAAAGCTAGCGTCCGATAGGGGTTAATATCACTGATGCTTTTAGAATGGAAATTAGAATTCGTGTATAAAATATTCACGCGTGTTCGACATTACCGTTTCACGCGTGAAATATATACGCGAATCTTGGAATAGGATAGGAGAAGAGTTGTCACTATCTCGCGAGAGACACGCCGTTTTATATTTAAAGAAAGATCGATTCTCCGAAGAGACGTAGAGGGTTAAGAAGAGCTGAAGAATCGTCAGAAACGGAACGGCGTGCCCTGAAAACACGCCGCAGACACATGCCGCTGCGAAGCAAGGGACTCGGAAGAGTTAAAAAATTTCCGTATTCGTCGAAGCATGTCGAAAAGTTTTCCCCACGGTGCACACGCTTGATGCGAGGCTCTCGTGAAAATATCGTGCCTTCTATGAAGGATCTCGGCCTCCGCGTGGCAGGAAAAATTTTTCCTCTCTCCGTTGCCGGGCCAGCCGGGTTTTAATCGGCCAAAGAAACTCTAAAGGCATCGTCTTTTGGGAACAAGCAGCGACGAGTATCTGCCTCGGAGCTCTGCTATCAGAATAGGGTTTCGCGCGCCGCTGCAACTTTCGAAAACTCCATCGCGGAAGTCGACCAGCCACCGGTCGGAAACTTTCTGAACGATGGATGGTTACGGGTCGTGGATGTTACGTAAAGGATCGTTGACTCGTCCACGTCGATATTTAGCTTAAATATCCCGCTTCCGATGGCCCCTTTTACCTTCCTTCTCGAGTTCGCTGGTCCTCGATGATTTCCCATTTCGAATTTTCCCATTTTCCTTTCGTTCGTACTTTTGCATTCCGTGACTCGAGGTGACGCTATCTAGAAATAGTCCGATTGTGAGAGTAAGCCTCCACTTGCTATATTAACCACTTGGGAAGAAATTCACAGACGCCAGAACGGTCCAGTGTTTCTGTGACAATTGCCTGACGACGTGTGTACCACGTTGTTGGCGATTCTGTGGCAATTGCCTGACGACGTGTGTACCACGTCGTTGGCGATTCTGCGACAAAATCATTACGACGTGCGTGGCACGTTTTTCCAGCGCAAGTAGTTAATCCTTTGAACTCCTTTGTCTATTCTTTGTTGATTCGACATCGATTTCGTCAACACGCACTGTTTCGTCCGAACTCTTCCTTGATAGGAAGGTAGCGGACGATGTTCACACGTCCTTTTACAAATGCAAACTGGTTTAACGAGAGATATGAGATTTTATTAAATACGTGGGGGTCTTCTCCCATGTTTGTTGATGTCGGCTTGTCGCAGGTATCCTCGATGTGACGGTAATGCTAGAAGGGATGAAAGGGAAAGAAAGGGATTAGCGTTTTGTCCTGGGCCTGCTAGTGGACTCATCAGGCCCCGCCTTAGACGGGGATACTTAGGTGACATTGGATTTAAGATTTAGGTGGCATTGTATTTTATGGAAGTCGAGGATTCACCGAGGACTTGCGAGAAAGTCCTCGAACCTCCTTTTAGTAGGAATCCATCTAACGACGAGGGTGAGAATGATGGTCGCTACAGAAGGAATAAGCTTAGCCCGGGCCTTCGATTTTTGCAAATGAATAGCGTTACACTGAAAAATTTCGAGATCACGCTGTTGGTTTCAAGATTCGTTGTACAATTTATCAGAAGCTGCGTTATATTTATCCGCAACGTCTTATCGGTCACCGCGAGGAATCCTCGAGGTCCGTTTATCTGATCGCCAGCGGAGACTGAGTCTTTGGAATCGGTTAAGGATTGGTGTACAACGTCGCGATAAAGAGAATCGAGGAGTAAGCCAGTTTTCCTTGATTTACGGTTCGAGTATCTTCCCAACAATCTTAATGAACATTTTACAGTAAATACCTCGAGGGCCGACGCGATAAATGCTCGCGATTATCGACTCGTGTTTCGAAACTCCTTTCGTAAATTGCTAAAGTTACTCGTGTAATTATTAGTAAGAAATATTTAACTTTTAATTACGTTTCCAGCAGAGAACAAATAATACTTGATCCATTAACTCTTTGGAGGCGTGGCAGTGATATATTCGTTGACAGGAACGCAAATTTCGTTTCCTCGAGCGCTATTCACGATTACCCTGCAACGCAAAGAAGTCGAAGCTCGATTCGGTGAAACGGTCAAAGAATTGATAAACACAATTATCAGAAATAAATCCCGTCTTTTAACCCTTTACGATCCGAGTGGCCTGACAAGCAAGCGTGACTTTGGGCAGGAGGTATTGACGCGCGTAATAGAGAAAATATACATTGAAACTTTTTAATAAAATCCAAGAAAAACATATTTAGTTCGAAGCAATCGCCTATGTGCAAGACCAGTTAGTAGGATGGAAGGACAGCAGTGTAGCACAATAATACCTTGATTCTCTTCTTCCACCTTTGATTTTTCGATTGCAACATGCTACACAGTCTTTACTTCTTCCTGTGTTATTTTACCAGGTAAAATATATTGTGGTATCGCAGGATGAGTGTTATCTAGAGTGCGTGCGAAAGGATGAATGATCGTGCGCTAGGATCGTGTGGGATGTTTATGAATGTATCGGATGAAAGTGAAGTGTGGCTTTAGGAATGCGTTTGAGTGTTTGGGCTAAGTGACCCGCTGAGGGTAAGATTGCGAGGAGTGCGTGGGAAAGTGTGATTGGAAAGAGAGAATAGGTATGAAAGAGGATAGAATGTATGCTTTTAAATAGGGATGCAAGGGCGAGAGTGTGTAGTCTGTCGTAGTACGTGTAGTATATTAGAGTTAGCAGAGAGAGTTGTGAGAAAAGGTGTGGTTAGTTGTATTCGTGTTGCTAAGTGTAAACGTGTTGTTAGGTATAATTGTGTCGTTGTAGTTATAAGAGTTTAGTTAATAGATAGATTATATTCGTAGTCTTTACCGTCACCGCGCGTTGTATGTTATATTTTATGATTAATAAATAGTTTTATATTATTCGTGTTCCACTCTATCTCTACAATATAAAAGGCCATTCATCCTTTCTACAGTTCCAGAAGTTGAAGGATCTTTGGTATTAGCGTCACGAAAATCTTCAACTAATTGATCCACCAAGCGTCGTACAAATTGCAAATGCATTAACCCTTTGCACTTGAGAGGCGCCCTTCAGTCGCCATTTGATAAAATTTCGAAGCTCGATATTCATAAACATGTAAAATTTCAGATAATGTAACGGTGTGCGAGGTATGGAAATCAAATAATTCTACGTGATAATTATCATACGATTTCTTATTCCTGCTCAGAAAAATATCGTCAGCTTTGTAACAGAAAATCTTTGAACTCCTTTCCTTCTTTGGTAAAAAAATCGTCGAGTGCAAAGGATTAATTTCTTTGTATCGTGTGTCTTCTCATTGTCTTATCATTTATTTGTTTAGTATACCATGCTTATCTTATCACTCAGAAAGACAAACGTACGCGAGCTACTTCGTAATACGTCTCCAAGTCAGCTGTAAACAGAATTGAGCGACTATTTGCCGACACTCGATCGCAAAGGGTTAATATTGCAGAATTTCTCAGGTACGACGGGAAACGACCCGACACTCCGAAATTCCGTCGCCGCGGCTAAAATGATATTTTATATACCGCTTTGGAATCGAATCCACGGAACAAACACTGGCTTTCGAGTTACGATAACCAATATCCCTGTCTTGGGGTGTAGCAAAAAGTAAAGCCGGTTCGACGTAAAAACAAAGTTGATCCCCGTGGATATACCATCCGTGACGCAAGCGACACCGTTTCTCGGGAAATGAAATGGATCCAGCGAGATTCCACGTCGACGACCGACGTCTCTGTTCGGACTTTCAGCGATTTCCTTGGATCCAGAACCACGGACGAGATGGCGAATCCTTATCAGCGAGATAGGGAACGCGACTGTCGGCGCACGACATCCAGCATGCATAACGTAATCCGGGCAGTTTTCGTATAGAGAAGAGAAAGCCGGTGCACGAAGGAGGGTCGGTTCTTTCCCGTTCTGCCACGGGAATCTCGCAATGGAGCATTGACACGCTCCAATTGTCACCTGCATTACGACCGTCCGCTATATTCGACGCGAAGAGAATCGTCGCGTGGCTAGAACGCGAGAGACAGGGGTAGAGAAAGAGGCAGAGGGTGCAAGAGATTCTGAAATATTGAAACGCGGAAGACGGTCCCGCCACTTTTACCTCGCTTCCTTTGCCACGTCGTTCCTGCGATTTTCCCACCCACCCGTTATCCCCTTCCTAGATTTTTCTCCTTTTCGCTCCTCCGCAGACACCGGGCTACAGCGATTTAACCAACTGCCAGACGCAGCGCGCGTTTCGCGCGCGATTGCATCGAAGCCTCTGCCCGTCTTCTCGATATCAAATCCTCGAGATACTGCGGCTTAAGTTTCCACGCGTTTTCTCCTTTCCTCTATTAATATTTCCTCGTTGAACGATACGAATCGAGCTCGAAACGAGGCGAGTACGGGAGCGCGTTGGGGCTACGAGGACCGTGGGAACCGTCGCTTCAGAATTTCCCAAGTTTTTCGGAAATTCGAATGGAATAGATGGCGTGTATCGAGCGAAAGGAAGATGGGAAATTTTTGCATCTGGAAAAATTGGAAATTTTTTTAATATTTGTGACGTACGGGTTATTAGAGTAGGAGGTGTCGCGAGGGAATTTTGGGATTGACAGCCGATCGAATTGTCATTGCCATGTGCTAATTTGTGGAATTTTTAAAAGGTTAGTGTAAAGATTCAGGGTTTCGAGTTTGTGTTTAAACTCGTTAATTAGGAATATCAACGCGTTCTATCGAGTATTTCCTCTCGGCGACTCAAGCACGCTATCGGAAGATTTTATTTTCACACTCGGCGAGACAACGAAGCACCGCAATCTCTTTCCTTCAATTTCGCCCGTGAATCTCATTCTCGACGCCATTTCGCGTCATCCAGCGGACCACGCACAGCCGCACATATTTATCATCCAATCCGCTCCGTCTGCCGCATAATCCACGATCCCATAGACGTAAACGTATTTCCCGTAGCACCACCCCGCCCATCGTTTCGCATCCTGCCCCACACCCTGGCGCGAAGCATCGGTAGCGCGAGTTTCTCGCGCGATTGAATTGAGCCGCCCGGGCTGCAATTTCGTGGACCTGCACTGGATCGAAGCTACCTCACGAATTTCCGCCCCTATCTATCGGCGCTCTTTCAACGCCGGATAAAAAGAGGATCGCTCGGAGAAGAGGCGGCAGGGAGGCAGAGAGGAAGAGCGAAGGAGAGTAAGAAGGTAGAGGGCGTCGATTTCTCGGCGTAGCGAGAAGAAAGGGAAGAGTGGATCGGTTGGAGCGGTGTGCAGAGGTCCGGAAGGTCGCGAAGTGTCTCTCTCGCAGCTCTCGCGCGTCTTCCAGCACCATCTTCTTCCGTCTTCGTCCCTTTGCCGTTCTATCCGTCCGTGTTCATCCGCTATCCAGAATGCTGATCTCATCCGAGCCAACTTGACCCCTTCGTCTCGTTCGTGCTTCGGCGAGCTTAATCCATCGCCGAGGTGTCCTCCTTCCTTTTGCCGCCTCCCTATGCCTCGCCTCCGGAAAATCTTCCATCCAGAGGGGAGAATTTAAAATTCAAACGTAAGTGGCCCTCTCGAGTCGTCGTCGTCGTCGTCGTCGTCGTCGTCGTCGTTGTCGTAGTCGACGACGTCGTCCTGCTTCGTGCAATTCCTCTTTTCTAAACCCCCGTCGCAGCCCGTCGCCGACACCCTCGAGGCGTGGTCGTTCCAGATGCATGCATTTCGAGCAGCAGGCCCTGCAGGTCGCGCTTGGCTCGGTAAGCGAGCCGGGGAAAAATGTCGCCGACGAAAAAGAAGAAATACCGGCGAAACCGAGGGAAATAGTTTGCACCGCGAGCCCTAGCCTCGCCGCGGGGTGGCGGAGGCGCGTTCGCGACGACTGAGGATCGCAGATAAGGGCAGCGTTGAAAATACACCGAGCTCTGACAAATGAAATTTCTTTAAATAATTCAAGGATCCAGCCTCCCGGCCGACGTTCGCAGCAAGTCGAAATCAACTAGGCGGAATGGAGACTGAAAGGCGACAAGTAGAACGCCGCGAATCGCATCCTCCGGCAGCCCGTGATTCTCTCACTCGTTAAGATTCGACCGTGGAAGAGGCATAAATATTCATTGGCAAACACACCGTTTCTATACGCGTTACTATTCAATGGGATCCGCGAAGCAATAGGGTTACTGGAGAACCGATGACGAGATGGTATTTCGTTTGTTTCGTGCCTCTGCCAGAGGCATCCGTTTTCCTCACACGTCTCATGCTTTTTAGAGACACGCGAAACTCGCCCGTAAGTACGTGTTCCAGGGTTATATTATCTCGTTCGTGGAGAAAACACGAAGGACGCGGTTCGTCTCGTGCTAGACGTTTAGTCGAGCACATGCGAATTTTAAAACCACACGGATAGTCTCCTTAGCAGCCCTTCCGGTGCCATTTAGCTCGACGAAACGGTGGGCGTCAACTGCTCTGTAACGCAGATTATAAGAATCGTGACTAACTCTCGTGGCGTATCGATAACTGACGAAACATCGTTCCAGAATGTTTACGTTTGGCCCAATTTGCTATCCACGAGTCTGACTCGTGATATTCATACGTGGGAGTGTCGTCGTCACGATCGTTGACGTCTATGCTCAGGTACCCTCTTCTTTGGAGTGGTGCTAGGAGAGACGGTAGGAAAAAAAAAAAAACGGTGATACTTAGGTGGAATAGGAACTACTATTTATGGAAGGTCGAGAATTCACCGAGAATTTGCGAGAAAGTAGGAATCCATCTATTAGGAGGGTGAGAATAATTGCCGCTACAATATTTGGACCGACTTTCTGTTCACGAGTCTGACTCGTGATATTCGTATTTGTTCCAAAACCTTCGTTAAAATTCGAGAAGGGGTACGAGTAGGGTTTCGTTCGATGAGAGAGATCATCGACGTGTCCCCCAAAGTCGAATCGAAATTGATCCAAGCAACTGATCTTCCATTGGCAGACACCTGACCAAACTCCCAATAGCAACGACAATCGAATTAAAACCCGCACAACGTGGACCATGGAACGCGATGGGGTGTAGCAACGCGATCATCGACGAAGACCATCCCTCGCGATCTCTGGTAGAATCGTGACCGAAAGAGAAATCGCGCGGAGCGAATCGGGACCGGCCATCGTTAGCTTAATCGCCGTGAGCTCGCGTTGGCCGAGGATCTCGAGACGTTGGGAAGTATTATAATCGGGGTTGGGCGTGCGGAAGAGCCACGGGGAGTCGGTCGATTAGCGGCGGGTACAGGTGAATGGAATTACTCGCATTGACTACGGGCGTCCCGCTTTTGTATCCGTCGGAGCTGCGTCGCTTCCGGGCTGGAACTCTTGCCGCCCTCTCTTCCACCCGCTTCGAATCGACGAATCGATCGAGCGCGACCGGCCAGATGAGAACTTGCAGAGGCGGACCTTCGGACGAGTTGGAGGCGTCCAAGTAGCCGGGCGACTCGATCATGCTCCGCGGGACATATGGCGCGTTTCATGCACGATGAAGATAGGAAAGTATCGATCCGTCCTACGTAGCTATTGCCCGCGCGCGCGGACTTTACAGCCGGCTGAAACTTCGCAAACTGGCGTGGCCACACGTCGTCGTAATAGCGCGCGCTCTCGCTCGCTTTCCCAATCATAGGAATTCGATGAATCCTGCCTCCCGTGTCACCCCTTCCACTCCTCCTGGCTGTCGTTACTTCCGTATTTCGTTATTATTTCTGCATGCGAATTTCATCCAGTCTTCCCTTTCCTTTTAGCCCGTTTCATCGCTATTTTCTGCTATTATTGTAATTAGTCCGCTTTGTCTATGTATTTTAGAATAGGTAATTCGTCGATAGAGAGACACTCTGGGACTCGGAGGAATTCGAGAGACTGGAGGAATCCTCGAGGAATACTCGATATTCGCTACGATTCGCGAGAGAAGAATAGGGAGGTGCTCGGTAATTTTTGTTCGAACAGAGAGAAACAATTAAGCCACTCCGGGTAACGGGTCAGAGAATTGGATTCAAGTTTGAATTCGAAGGCTTGCAGTCGGAGAGAATGTTAGGCTCAGACGGGAAGTTTGGATCGCATGGTAGGAGCGGAATTTTTATTCCCTTCCGAAGTTCGTTCGGAACGCGATAACCTGGATGTTGAACGTTTATCGACTGCAATCGGATCGCTACATTTAGCGGAACAGGGGAATCCATCGCGTCTTGTAGCTGACTTACGGCACGAGCGGCACGGAAAGTTAATCTTAACCAATCCATGCAACAACCCAAACAATACGGGAACGCTCGAGCAGCTTTACCGGGCTTTCGAAGAAGTTCCAGGTTCGCCGCAAGAGCGCAATTAAATGGAAGAGTGTACCGTGGAATTACCGCCTAATACAACATGTAAACAATCCACACGTACTGCGCTAATCCCGAGCGCGCCCCTCTGCACACGGTTACCTCATCGATCTTCAACCCCATCGCGATTGTTTAAACGCTTTTAATTACTTCCAAAGGAGCAAAATCGTTCTCCGGAATATATCCAAAGAAAAGACAGTGCTCGTAATTCCACGGTTTATCGATTATCGTACATTTTTACGAAAATTCTTCAATCACCGATATTCTATTAACCCTTTCGCTACTTACGGTGACTATAGTCACTGGCCACGAGACGCCATCTGCACAAGATGGGTGACTATAGTCACAAAAATTGAGAGAAAAATTAAGACAAATGTTTCCGTTCTGCTTAGCTCTCTTTGCAAAGAATTGCAAGCGCCGTTGCGATGATTTGTTTTTATTTTTATTTTTCTTCTTTTTTCAAAAAACTTGGTGCCGAATGCTAAAGACTAATAGTTTCCACTTTTGACAGGACGCTTCGTAGCGAAAGGGTTAATGCGTTTGCTTTAACCCTTTACACTCGATGATTTTTTGGCTAAAGAAGAGTAGAAATTTAAAGATTCCCTACTAAAAAGCTGACGATACTTTCTTGAGCAGTAAATATAGAATTGTATAATAATAGAATTGTAGAATTATTTGATTTCGATACCTCGCACACTGTCACATTACGTTAAATTTGATATATTAATTAACATCGATCTTCCAAATTTTATGAAATGCTGAAGATTACTTTTCGAGTGCAAAGGGTTAAAAAGTATTTTCCCAGGCCTGGGTTTACGCGGAATTAATTTATATCGCGAATTTTAAATATCTACGATAGTTCAAACTATGAGTTACTCTGAAGCATTGTGGAATACGTCAAAAACGATAAGCTTTAATGGAAATTCCGCGACATTCGTGGGGAACATTTTCCCCTATTATTTGATCCCTAAATCGAGTTAAATCTGCCAACTCGGAGCTCGCTAGTCGATAAATTAGAAGTTACGATTCCTTCGCATACCTCGAGCTACACCAGAATAAACCGTCATTCAGATTGCCCGGAAAGTTGCAGACGGAGAGCCAACAAAAGTCCCTCTGCCCCCGTAAACAAACCCCAGAAGGTCCCAGGATCCCGTCTGGTCGCGATAAAATTACAAACCCGGCTGGATCCTCTCCGGCCACCCTCTGCGATCCTCGCAATTTCACGCCGGGGTATGACGGCGGGATTTCGAATTCCGAGCTCTATTTGACTCTCTCGAACGCCCTGCCAGTGATTGGCGCACTTAACCGATCGCATTTCGCGTTTAAACGCTTCCCTGTCAAACGGCCGAACATATGAACCCCCTCCGCCTCGTTGCTGCTGGCCTCTGTTGATCGAAGGGTGGAGTGCTCGTCTCTGTGTGCCCGCGGCGTGTTTAACGCCGGACGAGGGAAAACGAGACGAGATCGTGATCGTCGTCGGTGTTACGCCAGACGGAAATTGAACTCGCGCCACTGTGTATCGCCGCGAGAGGGCCGGGTCGTTTCGAAAAATCATACCGTGTGTCGCGGACGTAATCCACGCGAGTTCTCGTGCATCTGTGCTCTCGGATCTTTCCATCTCGCGAGTGTCTATAGAACGGTTTTTCGTGTTTGCGAGATCGCGTTTTACTGAAAAAACATACCGTGTAACACATTTTCTCTATTATTTTCTGGTTCACAGCAGAGAGACGGTATATCGTGACGTTCCGTGGACTGTAGCGAGCAGCCATTTTGGAACACGCGCGGCGTGTCTATTTGCGAATGATCTCGGTTGAGAACGGGTAACGGGGAGGCTAAATTTAGGGAAACGACAGAAATAGCTCGGTTCTGGTGCTATTGAATTCGCGGCAAGGAATACTTCGATTCACCATTATATCCATCCTCGAACCTTGACGGATATAATTTAGATGGAAACGAATGTTTCAATCGAGCACCGACGAGGATCGATGTTCGGGTCGTGAAACGAAAATACGCCAGACGCAACTCCAGGATTCTTTATTCGCTCGATAACGGTGTTGAACGCGATCCCCGAGCAGAAAACACGCCTCGGCTCATCAACGGCCGCGGAAACAGCGAGATTACGCGAAACGCGAGACATTCCGCTAGCGTTGCGTCAGCGATAGGTTTCTCTAGCGTGTTCTACATGGCGCTTACGCGGATACACGACCACGGATGATCCTGCACAGGCAGAGATTCGCGTAGCGTGGAGTTAACTCGCTCCCAGAAGTGACATTAATCTTCGACGATAGCAGCGCGTTTGGACAATTATGGTAAGAGTGCGCGCGCGGCTGAAACCTGCTGCAGGTGTATTAATACCTCGACTCGGGGTCCTGGGCAGAGGAAGAAGGCAGCCGCGATATATTTTTTAATCAAACAGACGCGAGCTCGCCGCGATGTGGCATTGTTTGGTGAAGACAACGGGGGCTCGTAGGGGTTGTCGAGGGTGTGCCGGTGGTGTGGTTTTCTCGAAATTTCTCGAATTGATCATTGCCACGGCGCGTCGCGTGTTCGTGCGGGAGAATTCCGGCACGGCTTGGAGTAAAGGTGGGAGAAAAGGTGGCGAAGGGAAGACGGTGGTATTCGCTCGCATCTGTATCAGCTGCAACGACTGCATTATGGCTGGGCTGGCGCGCGCGTATCCGCGGCCCATTATTCCTGTCGTTGGCGCGGAATCATATATGCGGTGTATTCGAGATACGGGATGAATGGGAGGGAAACCCCGGCGCGAGCTCTGGAGTAGCAATAACTCGGAGATTAAAACAGAATTAAAAAGTGTGCTGGATGTGTATCTGTGTCAAGCGCGCGGCAGACAGGCCGGAGAGCCATCCGTTGTCGAGGTATCGAAGTAACCCGCGCGCGCTACGGATGAAAAACAGCCGAATAAATAAGCGCAATGTTCGTTACGTCCGTTCCCTCCCCCCTGTTTCTCGTTCATCCTCTCGTTCTGTTGCTTTCTCTGTCGGTGTGCGCCCTCTTCCATTGCGACCAGCCCGCGCACACCTCTTTCATGCAACGCTCACCCTCCTTTCCACCGATAAACAATGTACCGTTGAGATGAAGATAGGCTGTACAGCGACCCTCCGTGAATCGTTAATTAATTTCCTGATTATTCACTGATCCAATTTCGCGATACACGCGGCGAGCACACCGGTCTGAGTCGGGCTTGAAAACGACTCGTACGGAGAGAATGGGCGAGTGGGTGCAAGCGAGAGGAGAGACTCGATTCCTGTTCGACTTAGCCTGTTGTGTCGATGTTATCGGTTTGTTATTGTTGAAGGATTCTTTCGCCGTCGTTGAAATTACGGGAACGCGCGCGGATCGTTCCGTTCGGTTGGCCGATGAACCAGGCTACGCGTTGTCGATCCGTTAACGTTGTATCGATTATTAGATTCGGTTGGCTGCCAGAGGCGGAGCGAGAGACGGCGGGCGTATGCAAATGAAACAAGGGCAACCGTTGAATCCCTGGAAACAGCGCGGAAAATATGTTCATTGTACTGGAGTGTCGCCGTGTAACGGCGGCCCGGCGTAAAAGTTACCCCGCCGTTGTATCCTGTTCGCAATTTCGTTTTGCCAAACACGACGACGACGTTCCCGCGCGAAAGTTGTAAAACGCGGAATTCGCCGCGCGGCCATGCTTTATTCAAGCGACACCGTGAATTATAAGTTTCGCGTTGCACCCGCCTCGCGCTGCTCCGCCTGTCGCCGACTGTCGGTCAGCGCGAAAGTTGTAAAATATATTTGCTTATTGTACGACAATTACGCGTTTAAAAGTCCGCCGGTGGATATTGAAAATATTATGGCGGCCAGAGGCCGAGGGAATTTCTGATACGCGACCAACCGGGGACCTGTTGCGAATTGCGGTGCAATTTGTTTTAATTTCATTCGCCGCGAAACGAACGCTTTTCATCCTTCGCTCTTGTACTTTTTATTCCTGACGCTAGTGACGTACCCTTTTTTCCCTATTCCCGAATAGTTGGAATTCCAATGTTATAAATGGGAGATATCGCTTCTTGCTGGAAATAGTTGGCATAAATATAGCACGAGGTCACGGACAAACGAGAAACTAACTTTAAATTACAATGGATAGCTAGGGCTATGTAACTTGTTCCTCTAACAAAGGGACGAATAACAAGAAAAAGTTTCGACGGTGTCGGAAAATTAATTAAATCTTACGCGATAAGAGAATGACAATGTCGCGTTGAAAGAATCGTTTAATTCGAAGCAAAGGAAAATTTCTCGTTGGCAATCTCATTGTTGGATTTTACAGAGTCGTTAAATAAAGTTGGGTTATTTCGTCTGACTGTTTGGTCTTGCTCGAACTCGAAGATCCGACGTGAAGAGCAGATATTTCTATCGGGATCGTATTTCGAGACTGCAAACGTCTCGTTAAAGCGTACTCTTCGATCTTCGGTATCGGGGCTCAAGATATGCTCACCGGTTGAAATAGATCGATCACTCGTTTGCCTCGTTCTACCAGGATGACAACGTCCTGAGTAGTCCTGAGTTCTATCTAACAGGTTTTGACGAGACCTCTGCGTGCTTGCTGGAAGCAATATGCGATAGCTGCTCAATCATTTTCAGCTTAGGGCACGCCATCATGTCGTGGAACCAGATTTCCTGATACACGCTCTTTTATAATGTGGTGACAGCACCGCGTTCACCATCCGTTCTCCTTGTTCGCGGTTATAAGCGTACGATCGGGAATTGAAATTCACCGAATCGAACGAAACGAGCAGATAGATATTAGTAGTGTTTAATTAAGGATGAACCGGTAGAATTTCTTTTCTTCTTGGGATTTCGCTGAAAACTTTGACAACGAGGAAACGAGGGTAATCAGAGCAGTCTGTCTGTGAATATTTAAAAAATTTCGACGAGGAACAAGTAAGGAATAATTGGGTACTTCGGTGGGTATATTTAGCACGAGACTCCGTGATTAAAGTTCGATTTTGTAATCAAAGCGAAATTTTACGAGACCATAAAGTCACGGTGGCAAGTTATTTTCAACGATACGGTCTAAAATTATATGGAAAAAATAATGCAGTTATAAATAGAACAATTAGTGCACGTTGACGCGATCAAAGTTAGCGAGGAGGTCCATAAAATCCCGAATATCGCGTTAAAATGTTAAAAGGTGCGCGTGTGTTTCGAGCCCTTTTAACAATCAAGCCACGCATCTAAAATGTAAGGCCTGCCGTTGTGTAACGGCACTGCGAGCGTTGCCATGGGAACGAAATAAAAGAGGGAGATAATCGCCGCGTTTAGGGAAAAACGGGACCGTCCTTGTGATAGTAAGCTGTAATAGCGTAAAGTAATTTTTTCTTTTTTAATCGTGCCACGTAATTCGAAATTTCGTTATGCAATTTTTATTACCTTTTGAAGCAAACCAGTGTGCAATGCGAGCGCGGTAATTGTTTACGTAATTTAATCAACACAACCGTAGAACTATTACGCCTGAATTACGCATTCATGATACGCATTCGCGATGCGCTTATATACCAGAAGCACTCGATTGTGATACCAACGGTATTCGCTTTCAAAAATTACCAAAAAATCCACTCAATCTGTATTAACTGGATGTCGACTTTGACAGGGGAATACGTATAGAAAAACCGTAAAATCTCAGATTTTAATCATGTCAGGAAACGGGGGGCAACGTGCTTTGTAAAATGGTTTTTGTTTCATCTCGATATCTTAATCCGTTTAGGAGATACAGCGTTTCAAAAGGCGACCTGTAAACATATGGAAGACGGAGGCATAGTGACCTACATTTTTTCCTGGAAGTGCGTCCGTCACTGGTGGTAACGGTAAAAAAGCGCGGGTCAGTGTTTGTCACTGACCAGCGCACGGGTCCAGCGCTAGGGGCAGGTCAGCGAAGGAGCGCGACAAGGAGGTCCGATCGCGAGAGCGAGACGGAGACAGCGAAAGGTTAAAAATTACGTTCCGCTCTAACCGACGATATCTCGAGAACGGTAAGTCGTATCGAGATGAAACAAAAAGCGTTTTAAAGAGCAAGAATACACGCTTCTAACGACGTAGGTTTTAATTTCCTGCGGTGAAATACGCGGAACGTACGGTACATCAAAGTTCGTACAATTTTAATAGGATTTGGCAGTGCTAATTCCTCGTTAATGTTAATGCTACTTATATTTTCGTTGGTAAATATTTATGTCGATGATGTTTAATCGTATCCAGCGATATTGGTGAACACGTTTAAACAAAGATATATGCTTAGAAGGAAATTGTGGTTTTATTCGGATTATTTTTTCGGACAAACATAATAGCTCGTCAGAGAATTTACAGTCGTCGAGATCGTTGAATAGTAATCTTGCCTCGAGTTATAGGATATTAACCAACTCGACGAAACTTGGTAAATAAATTCATTAACTGCGCGGTTTCGATTTGACGACCACGTCTCTTGCTCGATCGCGCAATTAGATCAGGGCTCGGCGAGACGATTTCCCTTTTCGAAAAATAACAGGCGACGATTAAGTTGGCTCGTGTGAAAGCTCGGGACTCTGATTAATATTCGCAGGTAATTGGGGGTTTCGTAACGGAGACGATTATCGATATTAACAGCGGCGCGGTAGTTTGGAATTTCAAAATGAGCAAAAGCTAAACGAGAACAGCAATTTGCCGGCGTTGCCAGAAGCACGACTAATGAAAACTTCGCTAACTGCCGGCAAAACTAGTTCGGATTAGACCGGTGGCGGGAACAAAGACGTGCGGGAAATTGCTTCGAATAGTTGCGCAAGATCCACTGAAACGCATTAATCAGTGAAATTTATGAAACCGTGCAACACAATATCTTCAACGTAATTTCGCTTTCTAGCCTGGTAAACAGAAGAACGAACGCGAGAGCGCGGCGAAACAAGCGTGTAACTTGGACGTCGCGGAACAGCGCCGAGACGCTCGCTGACGCTGGAAAATACCTCGCGGAGACCGCGTTTAAATTCTCGGATAGAACTTGCCGATCCGATTCGCGCGATCTTGATTGTTTCGCGACGCAATAAAAGTTTTCGCCGCGGCTGAAACGAAATTCGCGCGACGAAGATCGCGGCGCGAGGAAACGCTGAAAGTTGGATATTCAAAAAGTCAGCCGGAAAGTAAGTTTGATTTCTGAGCGGGGCGCGATCATAGGTCAGCAGTTTTTTCTTCTCCAATATCTCTCTCTTGCTCTGCTTCCCTCGCTCTCTCGCTCTTTCTCTTCCACTCTCGTCTTTCTCCCTGGGAGCAGCTAGGCCAGAAGTTGCGCAAACTCGTCAAGGGTCGTATTTGCTGTAAGAGCGGGTATTGCGAGTGACAGCTGGCTGTTCATTATTCCTGGATTACTCGACTGCTACGCCGGGATGGAGAACTGGCAGAGAGCAAGACAGAGCGAGAGAGAAAGAGAGAATAGAAGAACGAGAGAAAAAAAGAGAGCAAAAGGGGAGCGAGACGGATAGAGGTGGAACGTGTAAGAGGAACGGGGCAAGAGCTTTCCAGTGGAAACATCGAAAACCGTGCTTACCACTCAGCAAAATAGAGGTCGTTTTGTTAGGTTGTCATTAAATGTTCTCGACCCTAAAGATTTCCCATAAATTTTTCCATTCGTCCTCTTTTTCCTCTATCCGTACGTCTTTTCGTCCTTTCTTTCTCTCGCGGCAACTTTATACGCGTTAAACGGTGTGCAGGATTCTACACCGGAAGACTTTAAATTTTCAAGGCTTACGGGCTACCCAATAAAGCGCAGCCTTTTTTCAGCGCGTAATCCCCTGGCCCCGATTTCTTTCTCTCGCGAGATTTTCTGGCAGCGCGGGGCACGTCTTATGAGCCGTAAAATAACATCGACGGATTCGATTCTGTCACCTCTCGAACTCCGACCTCCTTTGCCCCGATTCTCTCAATTATCGCTTGATTCCACGGAAGAATTCTCGTCACGTCTCCAATCCTCGAAATATCCATGCTGGTCGCGAGTCGGGCCGAGTATTCGGCGTACGCAAATTCCCAACTCCACCGAACGTCGAATAATCTTAGAAAATACTCCCTGGTCAGTCTCTCGAGAGCTCGTTTCACGACTAAACTCGCATTACACGCGGCACATCCGGCCATCCGCTTCAATGGATCACACCGACGCGATGGAGAGGTTTTACGACTGACCGTAAACCATCTCCCCGTTCCTCGCTTAAATACTTATCGCAACCTCCTCGCCATTGTCCACTAGAGTCGTTTAACCGCGAAAAGGGACTGAACGTTGCGTTTTAATCACGTCGAACCTCGCTTTACGATCCAACGTGTCGTCGACCATTGGCAGCAAACCGACTCCCTGTATTACTAGTCTCCCTCGATCGTGAACAGTGGCTTGTTCGCAGGTACGTGTCGCGAAACTTGCCTTTTAGCTCGCGTACCCTCGTCCACGACGTGCATCGAATATCGTGACTAGATTCAATTTCAACGATCAAAATTTCAGCATCGTTTATCGCGACGAAAAATCCTGTAATTCTGTACTTTTTATTTTGATTAAACTAAGCGTGTCAATTTTGGAGAATTCAACGGTGAGTACATACCCCAAGCGAGGAATGTACCATTGGGCTGGTTTCGGTGTTAAGATCGCGACGTGTCCCGAGGGAAGGGCCTTTAAATCAGCGCACGTCAGCTCGTTCCGCGACACCCTCTTTCTTTTCGCACCGACTCACCTGCCGGGCCACGATTTTAATAAGGCTTGATTGCGAGCTTTACGAGCCTCTGGTCCGTTCTCCGCACGCTGCCACGGAATTCGAGCACCGACTCGACGGCCACGAGTAATTAAGTTTGTAAGCGGTCGGGGTGGCATTGTCGCGGAAGGACGACCCTGAATTGCGTTCACCAGGGAGCACGTGATGGTATCGTGTACGCTAATGTTTCCGTTTTATGGAGATTGGACTTGATATGTCGTTCTACGGTATCAGGATGCAGGAAGGCACGACGTTTAGCATTTTTGCAATATATTATTCGTCGATTAGGCTATTTCGAGGAATATATTAGATAATATTTTTAAGATCGATATACCTTATTCGATAATTCAAAAACGTATGAAATTCCAATTTATTTCGTGCTTCATTTCGTTCAACTATTGTATAATAATTGTGTACGTCGTTTAAATGGACCGCGAAAAATATTACCGTCTATTATTATCGAAACAATTCCTGCGCCCAATCGATTTTGGTTTATAACAGGAGGTTCAGAATATATCACTTTTGTGTTTAACTTGGTCGTAAATAGTTGATGCCTATAGGCTATTTTGTTAAGTTCTATCGGGTATAAAAAGACTCGAATTTTTGCTGTCTATTTGAAGAACGAGTCCTTTGCGTCACGCGGTATTTTAGGTTTTTGCGATATTTAAAGTGGCAATCAGTATATCAAGCCATTCCCTCTTCTTTGTGTACCTAATGTGCTCGAAATAATCGAGAGGCTACCTTGTCATACCTAATTGGTGGATATATTTAAATCTTGCCAGATTAAACGCGGTTCAAATAACGCTACACTTTTCCGTCTCGAGTAATCCCCGAAATTTATCTCCTTCTCTATTCCTTGGACCAAAATCTCGGTATTAGACGCGAAACTCCGTCATCCTTCCTTATCGCGTCTAACCTTACCGACAAGTAACTTCGTAACTCGCAATCAGCCAAACCTCGTAATTACACGGGCGATTACGCGAGCGTTCAGAACGCAAAATTCCACGCAGAGTGGTGGAATTTATCTCTTATCTAGCGTCGCATCGATCACGTTTTTAATAAAGCGGCGATCGTTTGTGGAGGGTCCGGACTCAAAGTTCAAGCGTTGGGTACCACGAGGAGAAGCGATTAAACGTACACACGGAGCGCGAATATATCTCGAAACGAAAAGCAAATTACTTACACCAATTACGCGACCACCGGCACAGTGAAAAGCCAACCTGGTGCCCACATATTCGTATCTGGCTTAAAATCACCCAGTCATTTAGCCGGTTAATTAGATTCATCTTCCGCGCTGATCGATTCCGAGCGATCAAGGTACACCGGGGTTCAGGGCCGTGGAATTATGGGACACAGGAGAGATCGGTGAATAGGACGTCGCTGTAATTCTGGCCGTCATGAAATAATCCCATTTGGCCCGCCTAATGCGGGAACGCTCGTTCCAGGCGAGCGGCCAGCGTGCGTAAATTCACTCGCCGCTTTTCTTCGGATGCGTGACTCGGCTCATTGGTTGGCCTGCGCCTCGAAATAGCCGCCCCTGACAAAGACGAATCTCCGCGTTCGGCTCGCCTCTGCCACGTTTCCACGATCGAGGATCGACCGGCCGCGCTCGATCCTCTCGATACAGCCGACGACACTTGTCACTGCCGTGCCGCGCGCGATACGAATCACTGCCAGGATTATAAATCATACAGCGACGGGAGTCGATTTTCGTGTCGCGAATATCGTGGAATTTTGTTTTCGCGAGGTGGCAAGTGGAAGGCGAGGTGAATTGAAATTTTGGGTTAAGGGCGGTGTAATGCTGGGAATACGAAACGAGTCGACGTAGGTTTAGATCGGGTTTAGAACTTTCCGTTCTGCCAGTTGGCCCGTGTATGGGAATGGAAATGTTCGGATTATGGAATTATTATCGCGTGATTTATCGGGGATTGATATTTCTGTCTGGCGCGTGAAATATTCGGTGGCTTTCTTCTGCTTCTCTAAGGATTGATCTCGGAGCTTGCGCACGTTTGTGTAAATGTGTCGTGTTGTGGATGGAAGTTTGTTGGAAAGCTCCTTGAAAGAAGATATCGTTGTCCGAGGTGATCGTAAATTTTTTGCTCAAAGCTGCAGGGTTTTATTCTTGGCAATAAGAGGCAAGTTTTTCTTTATTTTCTTTTTTATGAGCTCCTCCCGAGAATTGATCAAATATTTTTATGGTCAACTATAAAGTATAGAACAATGAAAGGTAATAATAAATAACAGTCGAGCGACTGCTCTTTTATTGATTCCTTATTAATCACGATGGAGAAGTCTGAAACGAAAACGGTGAAAAGACGGAAAAATAGGAATAAAATGGAAATGTAAACAGGTATGCAAATAAAATCCCATCGTTTACCCGGGCATTCAATTTTCGAATTAAAATCCGAAGAGAAAATCTCGAATTACGAGACATGGAGTCGCGAAGATCGCAAAGCGTCTTAGCTGAATGGTATGAAACAGCACTTATCGCAGAGCGAACGACAAAGCCATTCGCTAATACACCATGTCGTGATCGGGGCCAATAATTATTTCAATTACCAGAGCAAATAATCGAGTATGCCGTGCAAGTTGGTTCGAGTGCTCGAATAATCCAGCCAGTTAATCGGGAATCGAAAAGTTGGGACGCGTATCGGGGACAAAACAAAGGGACATCAAAAGCACTCGATACATTGGCGGCCTGGGTGGATTTGCATAATATCGATATAGGTAGGTCGCAAGGATATAATCCTCGCAGTGGTCCGCTTCGAAATATCACGGGCTGCGTACAGCATGCTGCAATCCCATTTCTTCAATTTGCATATTAAATACGCATCCGAGCTGCCCGCGCCTTTCTAAACCCGCACCGTCTAGTATTTATATGCGTATCCATGATTCATTCCACGGACTTGCCGTGTTCATTTTCCTGCGGCCAGCCTGTGCAAACTCGCGCTGTCTCTCTCTGTCTCTCTCTCTCTCTCTCTCTCGCGAGAGCGTACGCAGGGATACGGTCGCGTTATTAATGCAATTAGTTAAAAAGTCAATTAGTCGGACCCCTGATATTTCGATACCGCGTGTTTGCGTCGGGTTTCCAGTTTCTAGACGTATCTTGAACATTTGGGGAACGTTTGAACGATCATCGGTACCATAATTTGGTTGTTGAATTTTTTATTTTTGGAAAAGAAAAGAAAATGTGAAATTTCTCTTTCCTCGTTTATTTAGACGGTCTAGATTTATGGTGGCAAATTTAGGGATCATAAAGAACTGACAAGGGTGAGCTCATTGATCTAGGTTAGTAACGTCGTGACATGGTCTAGGTGCTATGGTCCCAATATGAAGACGTTACTATGACTAGAGAGAATAGGGTAAGCGAATGGAATATGAAGCGACTGTTGAGGGTAATCTAGCGATTTTTGGAATCTCTGAGTATTTTGTACCTTCGAATAAGTACTTTCGAGTAAAATTGTTACATTTCCTATTTTTCCTATTTTTCTTATTTTCTTTTTCTTTTTTTTTTCTCGTGAGATTTATATGTAGCCTACATAATTTACAACGTCGAGCCATTGGACTGGACAGATGATCTTTCGTGGCAAGTTTAATATCGCATTGTACAGTCGAAGAAGATATACACGAGACTCAAGGAAACATTACATTTTTATTTCTTCTCTTTTATCGACCGAGTTGCTTATCCGTTTTTAAAAACATAGAGCGGTGTATGGAATGCGTATTTGCATTCGCGTGGTGAATATGGGATCGTGAAATCTGTTTTATTAATCTCTGCAGAATATATAAAGGGGCTCCTGGAGCACCCTTTTATTTAGTTTACTGCTTAATCTTGATTTTATGTTACACCCGGGCACCGTTCAACCGTACGATTTTATGGCAAGGTATATGGACAGTTTTATGTCCCCGGATAAGAGGCCAATTGACATTGAACCTGGCGCAAAAAATCCTGGAATTTCTAAACCAGCAATCCCCGATTCTCACCCCTTTGTACCCCGTATCTACGCGATGACTAAATTCGTTTCACGGAAAATCCCTCCTTTCTTTTACAACGACCACCATTTCGTGACGCGATGAAATTCAAACGCTGTCATACTCTCGCGAATATTTTACCACCACCTACTTGATCCACGCTTTGCACCGTTAACACTTTGACAGCCACGTTGGTCATATATGACCGGCCACGGTTTCTCCTGTAACGCCATGATGGTCATCTGTGACCATTGGAACGTTTGAACTACTTACAATCGTAAAAATTGAATGAAAATTGACAGTTAGTGTTAATTTCAACCGTTGCCAAGATGCCAATGTGCCACGGTAGCTATTGGTGACTATTGGAACGCTTGAACTACTTAAAATCGTAAAAATTGAATGAAAATTGACAGTTAGTGTTAATTTCAACCGTTGCCAAGGTGCCACGGTGGCTATTGGTGACTATTGGAACGCTTGAACTACTTAAAATCGTAAAAATTGAATGAAAATTGACAGTTAGTGTTAATTTCAACCGTTGCCAAGGTGCCACGGTGGCTATTGGTGACTATTGGAACGCTTGAACTACTTACAATCGTAAAAATTGAATGAAAATTGATAGCTAGTGAATTATCAACCGTTACCAAGGCATCGTGACCGCCAATAAGGTAAACGCTCCACTGGGTAACAATGTTGCCTTATATCACTAATTTATTATTTTACCATTATATGCCATGAATAATAAAAATACTCCCGTAACGTCCTGAACGAAGCATGTGATTTCGGCGTGGCAGTCAAAGCGTTAACCATTGACACATCGTAGCCTCGATCCTGTACCACTCGAAACCCGCGAAACCCGTGAAACCCGCGTTTAACAGGCGCAAAGCGTCGGTGGATGAGCAATCAGCATAAAAATTTAATCTTTCACGGGCGAACGATCGGCACTGCTGGATTTTTCTGCTCTCTCGTTGCCGGGCGTTTCGGTTTCCTGCCGTCAGAAGAAGAAACACGGACAGAAACGTACGAGGTGGAAAAGAATCAAAGGAGACAATAAGAGAGGAGGAAACGCGGCTGTCGTGTCAGGAAGAAATGAAGACAGAGCTATCAGTTACAGAACACCGTCTGCACGGAAGCAATTCATTCCGCTTCACTGTTCAGCCCTTATGCGTCCAACGTTTTCCTTCATCTTTCTCATCCTATACCCCGTCGACTTTTGATCTTGCACGTTCTTCGCCCGTTTCCCGTGCGGTGTAAGAAACTCAAAGAACGTGGGGACGATATTAACGATACCTTCGGGAAACAGAGTTATGTGAGATAACTTTTTCGAACGTCTGGACGCCGAGCATCGCGATGTGATTTTGATTTAGAAAATACCACATGCCGGGTTTTCATCCTCCAAACCGAGCCTCATGTCGGGATTACGTTCTCAACTACGTTTCTAGATACTAGTTCAATTTCTTTTTATTTTCCATTTCAAAGTTCTGGTATCACGGTACATTTACTCCAAGCGTTAATATTTAGAAGAACCAAAGTAAATCTTAAAATAATTTCTGTGTTAGGAAATATCTCAGAATCGTCGCAAACAGTCTCTTTCATTATGCAGAAGGTATTTACTTAGCACCACTCTCCGTTTAAATAAGTCAAATGGAAGAGAAAATAACATTACTTTCAAATCCGCAATACTGGGAATAAAATTGTTCTCCTGAATAATTCCCGGGATAATTAATGTTCTTGGAATCATCCGAAACGAGCATTGTCACGTCGTGCGACCGAAAGCTCGAAAGTAGCAGCGCGTTTAAAATTCGTCGTGCCTCGGAGAGTATATTTTTTCCTCTTCATTCGCACGCGTGATGGCTCCCGGCAGGGTCGTAAACCCGCGTCTCCATATTTAACCCCTCCACCCAGCGAATCGGCGGCTACTATACACAGTACGTAATCGTCCTTACGATGCACTTAAAACGCGCTACTCGTCACCGGCGCCGATGGAATTACAAAAGCGCGATCGGCCTTAATCCCGCCGGCTCGTAACTCATAATACCGGTTTACGAGCGTCTGCACGACCGGGTGCGCTCGTATTAAGGGCCGAATTCGCGCCCTTAGGGGTCGCATTAACCTTAAAGAGCAATTCCGCGGACCGCAATAGCGATTCGTCTTAACCGGGACGGACAGAGCGAAGAGAAGAGCGGCATCGGAAGCCATGGAAGGGTGAAGGGAAGGGTGAAGGGAGGGGCGAAGAAGAGGGTGAAGGGAAGGGTGAAGAGACTCCGTTGGAGCCCTGTCGGCGAACATTGTAATATTCAACCGACCCCCGGCGTATTGGTCCTTGCCCAGGACTCGTCAGCAGGGACCCAGGCAGCGTTTTAATCAGTCGTTTCGAGCGGCGAAGGGGTAGGTTGCAAGGGTCGACTGTTGAACGTTGGGTCGTGACAAGATTTCGTTGGCCCAGTTAAAGTTGCGCGATCGATTAAGAATTCTCGGTTCAATAGTGCCTGGGAAGGTTCCTCGACGTGTACCAGGTGTCGAATTCGAGAAGACGTAGGATAGAACCGGTGGATGAATTTTCTCGCGTTTGCGGTTCGAGCACAGAGCACCCCTTGCATAGGGGTAGTTGCGAAGTGCCTTGTTTTATTTTCTCGCGGGTGTGGAAAGGTATCTTGGAAGGTTTCTTCCGTGCAAGCAAATTTGTTCGCGGTCTACCTATATGAAGAATGGTTAAACAGCGCGAAATGTAAACATAACCGTAAGTATTCTCGTGCGGGGTGTGAAAGAAAATTTTTTGAATTACGGTGAACTTTAATTCGATTTAAATGAGCGATACTTACTACCGGTACCGTGTACTCTCGTTATTAACTCTTTTTGGTACACACGTGGTACATTATATACGCGAAGTGGGCTTCCTGCTATCAATTTATTTCAAAAATTTCAACGGGTAACACTCGCTTTAATTTCACCGGGAGTATTACAATATTTTTTACCGGCAACGAACTCGCGCTTCGAATTTCCCAGTTTGAAAAATATCCGTGGAAATAATAATTCGAGCGTGAAGAAATCCTAATGTCGAACTGCTTCGTTCCACATTCGCGGAAGAAATATTAGGGCACCCTTCCGGGTAGGTGGTGCTCTGGAAGGGAACCGCTTTTGCATGTTAAAGTGCGTGTCGCGAACGGCGCAAAGCGTCGCCGCGAGATGCTTGGCTTCTCCGCTGCAAACTCACGACTTTAATTATCCCGACTAATTACGCGAATTAACTCGAATTAACCCCTTACCCGTTTGACCCGTCGTTCCCTGCCAGTCCCACTCCTGCCGGTAATCCGGACACGTTGCACACTGATTACCAACGATCGGTTAGCTCTCGCCTATGCTCGCCGCAAGCTGCAAGTCAAAACGCCAAGCTTTGAAGTTCTGTCGCATTAATTCTCCCAACCCCGACACCCCCCGGCCCCCACCCTCTGTCTCCGGTGTTCCCTTCGCGGCGGAACGAGACGGAGGGTGGAGATCGAGAACCCGAGTACCCTGATTGCCACGACGCGAGGAGAGGAGAACGTTACTTAATACTTGTAATTGTTGTTTTCTGATTAATGCCGGCCATTTGTTCGGGGCTCGGCTCGAATTTCGGGCCGGGAGACGACCGAAGGAAAAGAACAAGGAGCGGCGGTGTTCGTTTCAGGGGTAAAATGCGAAACGTGTACACGTGTACCGAGTTCTGGGGTGGTTGAGAAATGGCAAGGGAGCGCAGCAGTAAAGCGGAGGTCCTCGTAAAATACATCGGGGTTTGCGTTTTTGAGATTTCACGTGAGGAGAATTTTTAGCGGGGCCAGCCGCCATAGCTGTTTGCTTTGATTCAGTCGTTCCACTTGTCTTTACGGTTTTCCTGCGAGATATGTCAGTCTGGACTATACTCCCATCCTCTGACGTAAATTCTAAATTAATTTAAAAATTCGGCTCTGTATTTTCTTTCTCTTAATACAATATCAGAAGATGGAAGTTGAAACAGGATGTCAATAATATAACTGTGTGTTTATAACGATTAATATAGATTTCATTAGAGATCTATTGCACGTGAGTATTGCACACCGTATCCACGAAGGCTTGTCATATTCACAATATGATATATAATTAATTTCAAGAGTTGTCAACATTCTTTGGCTTTTTAAGGCGCCAAGTATGAATTGAATATACGAATATATATCAACGCTTTATTACCATCAATTTTTTTTTATATATCAGCAGTAGATTCGCCTTTTTAGATGTTGGAACTCACACGAAGCGTGACAATGGCACAACGACTTAATTTAAATTTTGACGTTTCGTAGTATCCTTTCACGATGGGTCCGAGAAGACCCCGAGACCGAAAGGGACCAATTTTTATGTCCAACGTTCCCCGTTGTTCCGTGAAACGGGCTTTTATTATAGAATCAAGGGTTAACACTTTGACTGCCACGTTGGTCATATATGATCTAACTACTTGTAAAACTACAATTGCAAAAATTGAATAAAAATTGACAGTTAGTGCATTTTGAATATAACTGCTAATTACAAGATACTTTGAAGTAAAAGGTGCCCCATTGAACAATTAAAAATTTTTATTAGAACATCAAACAAAAAAATATTAGAATAAATCTTGCATCTAGTGGTGCATTCCCGTGGAGCCCTAAGCAGTCAAAGGGTTAATAAAGATTCGCGTAAATTTCGTTACAGGTTTGTCCGCAATTTCGTCGGTTTTTAAACACGTAAAGAAGCCAGACGGTCGATAAGGACCCGAAGAAGGGTCCAGAGGTAAAAATCACCTGCTGGGTTCCAGGGATGTATTTACAGAGGCAGAAAAGACGCGCGGGTAGAGGATATTAAACAAAAAGCTCCTCGAACGGTTTCCTTTCGCGGCGTCCGATAAATCGGACAAACTGCGAGTCCCGTCTTTCGTAAGGCAACGCTCCGATGCCGCTGGTTATTAAAATTAAATTGCATTATTAACGCTTCGCGAACGATTTCCGACGGTTTGTACGGCAATTTGCGGCGCAGAGCGTCCGTGGAAATTCGAAAAGGGATTACCACTGCCTGCCACGGCCCTGGAAACCAAGCCACTCCCTTCGTCCCCCGTGCTACTTCGCGGGCCAAGGGATTTATACAATTAATTCTCTAATTTGTCGCGCTCACGTCGGATTTCGTCGGTAATAGATTTTCATCGATCGTCGGCCCGTTTCGTTTCCTCTCGCCGTTCCTCTTTCGCCACCCGTTGCCGCCGGCACCCCCCTCGCTATCCTGCTAGAATACGTTTTACTCAATTTTCATACCTCATCATTATTTTCGCCCCGGTTAACCGCCGTTAATAACCGCGATACGAGTTTAATTAATAAATCGCGTTGAATCAACGGCCAGATCCGTGCAACTCGGCTCGGTGAGCTTTAAATGGGGCTCGATGATCGCGAGTTCCTCCCTGTTCCGACACCGGACGAGGGAAAAATATATTTGCCGAGGAAATTTACTCCGGGAAATTCATTAATTGCCGCCGCGATTGCCGTCTCGTTGCTTCGAGCTTTTTACCTTTACTCGCCACTGTGTTGTCGTCGAATTTTGCTTTGCCATAGTGCAGCACTCATAATGACACCGTTAAAGCGATCCACTCGAATTTTCGAATTTTTTAATCTTATTTTAGCGCCAAAGTATTCGATGGATGTTAAATTTCTTACGTGTGAAATAAATTTGTATTTCTTTATCCGAATTGTTTTTATCGAGCTACCAAGCACAGTGTCTCTCTTATACGATAGAATTCACCGAGATAACCGAATTTTCGAATTTTTTAATCTTAGTTTAGCGCCAAAGTATTCGATGGATGTTAAATTTCTTACGTGTGAAATAAATTTGTATTTCTTTATCCGAATTGTTTTTATCGAGCTACCAAGCACAGTGTCTCTCTTATACGATAGAATTCACCAAGATAACCGCACCCACCCCTCTTCATCGCACTCGAGCCGTCGTGCCAACCGGCGATATTCTTTGTTATTCGAATATTCGCGGTTTCTCGCTGGATCTCAGGTTTAATTAACTTTCCGATACACCGTAATCGATTGCCCTCCAGCAAATTAATAGAATCAATAGCACCGGCGGCGCGGCGATTCAGGCACTCGCCTTCTACCCCTATAACCTGCGAATCCCCGGAAACGCGGCCTCGTACGTAGGCAAGCGTTCGCGACGTTGAACAATCGGGCCGTATGAAAAACAGTTGACCCGATTAAAACGGGATCAGGCGTTCCTCGTTTCTCCGGCAACGATCCACAAGTGCCATTCATCTCCGGCCTGGTAAGAATGGGAATAACGATAACAATGATAATAACGCGAACGACCTTAAGGATATCAGGGAAAATGAGCCGTGGGGGGTTGCTCGGCCCATCGATCGCCGGCTGACGCTCGTGGCCGATGAATTTATATTTGCAAACAGTTCCAACCCCCTGCCGCGTCTGTCCTATCCGTCCGTTCTTTGCTTCTTTCTCCTCGTCGAGTGGCTCTTTCACGGTTGCTGGCTTGTGCCAGCGGCGAACAGAGAGAAAGGTCGGATAAGGACGACGATTAAGGAGGAGGAAAGCTCGCGACCCTCGGCCGGGTTCAATTAACGTTAATCGTTTGATATTTGCCCGGTGACGAGTGCAAAATGGCGAAACAAAGGTACTTACTGTAACCCGGTTTCCCTGAGCGGCACTCACGGCTTCTTCTGCCTGTGAGAATCGTCTTTTCAAACGGTTTGCCCGGTTTGCGGCCCACTCGCCCGCCTTGCGTCCAGCCGACACCCCTATTCTCTCGCCACACGCCGGAAACGCCGCTCCTGCCAGTCGCGCGAGGAAACTTGCGACTCGAGAGGCGGCTCGGTCCAAGGCGTGTGCGAGTGGAGCGGAGAAAAGAAATTTCCGCGATTTTCAATGGGAATTTTACGAAATTCTGCAGGGTATTAAGGTTTCTCATAGTTATCTTATAATTAATCCATTCTTTGGAATTTCCAATGCTAGAATATTCGATGGAAGCTTAACTTTTAGTATCGGAAATAAATTTTTATTTCGGTGCTTTGTGGAGTTAATCTGGTTTGATAAACGAAAAAGAGCTGAATACAGTTTAAACTCCTGTGTTATTAGATGGCATCGTTGATGATTTACACGCTTCTATCAATTTCAGACCGAAATATTATTAGTATAGTACGTTTCTGCTTCAAAATGGCTGAGAAATTAATTCAAAACATGGACAATTGTTTCCCCAAGTTTCTCAGTTCGGTGATACACTTGATCACGAAGCTGAAATAATTCTTTAGCCCCTGGAGCCACATCCGTATCCGGCGTACACCCTGGAAGTTTGCAATTTCAACGGCTCGTACGAAGGACATCAACTAATCACCCCGACGTTAGGTTCGTAGAACAAAAAAGTAATTTAATTCGACCGCAGGGACAGGAGAGCCCGTGGTGGCTGTTAAAATAGTAGAATAATCATATTCCGCGCGATTCCATCTAGCATTAGCGATTCTTTGAGCGAGTAATGAAGGAATTTAAATATTTCTCTCGTGCCGGCTGCCCACCCCCTGCACGTTCTACGGCCGGGCGTGAGTTTCCAAGTCAATTACCGGATCCAACCACCGTCCCACGCTCTGCGGCCGCTTTATTAAAACAATTCGCCGATTCTACCCCGTCTCTCTTCGCTCCACGGATTCGTAACCGCGATCTCGCGGAAACGCAGCACCCTCCTAGCTCCGTTTCCTCGCCTCCCCCCTTTCATCCCCTAACTATCGCTTCGTCATCGTTCCTCCAATTTTTTCCCAGTTTCCTTAATTTTATTTCACCAATTAAATATAAAAATTATACTTCTCTTCGACGTATTTCCTTCCACGACGGGCTCCCTCGCGGTCGTTAACGTCATAATAAGCGTCGCTTCATGGGAAACGTTGTTAAATAACCTCGCGGAAATCTGAATTTTCTAAGGAATTTTCGAGCACGAGACACGGCACGTAAAGAGGGTGAAATTTTTCGAGGGATTTTCTCTAAGGCCGTTTCCTCGATAAACCGTTCCCGAGCTAATTGTTGGCTCTTGTTCTCGAACAGACGAGGTCACGCGGAGTGGAAAAATTTGCCACTCTCAGCGCCGGGGGAAAGTAGGTAAATCCGGTCGTAAAATGTGAATTAATAAAGTGGCCGAGGGCCGGCTGACGATGTATTCGCGGATAGAATTTGCTTACGAAGAGAAATGTTTGCGATTAGCGAACTCGGACGGAGCCGGGATTCGATTCTTTTTAATTTCTCCAAGTTTATCCCGTCCGCGGCCCGCTCCCACGCCGCCCCTGTCCCCGGGGGTGGGATAACTTATTCGAATAATAATCTATATTACTTATTGACGCATCGGGAGGTGGAAACTTATTCCGACGGACGTTCAATTTCTTGGGAAACGAGGAGGGACGACATTCCCGCTGGAAATACCTCGTATCTCTCTATCGCGGTGGAAGAATAAAATTATTCTCGTAGAAACTTCCTGTTAACATTACGCGTTACTTCTTTAACGGAGAAATTTCTTAAAGACCTCGAGAGACATTTAAAAGTTCCTGAAAGCATTGAAAAGGGTTGTATCGTCTTTTTTCCATTCCCCTTTTCGTTTTCGTTTTTCCCTTTTCCTTCGCTTTTTACTCGGTAGGCAGGGGTGACGTTGAAAGCGGTTCACTGTTACACTTTGTAACACGGTCAATTATTTTTCTCTCGTCCTCTTCGTTTTTAGGAAACACGGTTTTCCGAAAGCCGAGACCCTCTAGGAACGTTAGAAAACGACCTCCTTTCAATCGCATTCCAGACCTTCTTTCGAAACGCGCTCTCGGTGCTACCAAGATACCTTCTGTATCTCGCGTGTCCTAAATTAGCTTCCATTTTATTCATCGATTTCCTCATCGATCTCGTATCCTATCCAGGCACCAAATCTCCAGTCGATCGCCGCGAGTCTAACCCTCGTGGAGACTGCCGCCATTCTCAGGCACCCCTAATCTCAGATTCCCGCCGCGTCGACTAAAAAATTCACGCGAACCCACCCCCTCCTCACCCTCTATACCTGCGTACACGCAACCTGCGAGCTCACGCGTCTCCGACAGAACGATTTCCACGATTCCGCGACACGAATGGTGGCATGTCGCTATCGCGGCGAGCCGCAAAAGCGTTCTGAGAAATCTCCGGACAGGGAATCGACGTGTGCCGCGCGGACGATTATTACAAGGCGGGAACACGGCGGGCAATTTCCGCGGCCGATTCCCGGAACCGCGGAATGCTGGATCGTTCCGGGTTGGCGACCAGTCGATTTGGCGTGAGCTCGCGCGAGCCGGTGACGTGACAGCGAGACCTGGCCGGCGAGCGGATTAAAATCGCGCGCGGGTCGGAGTAATTTCGCTTGACATACGGCTCCGCGTGCACGAAGTTGGCCCGAGCTCTCTCTGGCTGCCGTCTGTGACGCGGAACGCAAAAATAGTTAACGTCCATCGAGCGGCCACCGAGCGTTTCCCGCGGGAGGAACGACGCGTTTCCAGTTTTTACTGATAAGCCGACTGACAGTCGTCCCGGACCACGGTCTCGGTCTCTGTAATATTTACGATAGCCTCGTTTATAGAGATTACCGGCGTCGCTCGTACGCGCAGGTTCGATCCAGGGATCCTTGGTTTATATCGTATCTTGTTACCAGTTATGGCTATCAAAGCCTATGCAGCCTGGGTCTGATCGCTGGGAGCTTTGTTGCTGGAAATTCGACCGACTGTCGCATGGCTGTATCACTGGCCGATCGACGTCTGTAGTTGGGAATTAACTTGCTTTAATTACGCGTTTCCTGAATCGACTGCGCGATTTACCCTGAAAGGGCTTATTCGCGAGACGTCTTCGAGGGTACGGACTTTCTTAATTGTTAATTTTCAATTCTTCGATTTTATTCACGTATTCTCGGTCTTAACCCTTTGCGCTCGACGATTTTTTCGCTATAGAAGGGCACGAGTTGACAAATTTTCTGCCATAAGGCTGATGATATTTTTTTAAGCAGTAAATAAGAAATGGTATAATAATCAACACGTAGAATTATTTAATTTCGATACCTCGCACACTGTTGCATTATTTTAAATTTGATATATTAATTAATATCGAGCTTCGAAATTTTATTACACAGTGACTGAAACGCGCCTCTCGAGTGTAGAGGGTTAATTCTTGACCGATTCTTGCGTGATTGGATGTAAATTACTCTAAGGTATCATTGACACTCCTTGCGTAATTTCTTTCATCCTCTTTTTACGTGATCCACGTGGAACACTTGGGACCAGAAATGGCTGGAAGTATAATCGGGGTAGACGGAAGAATCGGCGGCATTTGCGAGCGATCGGCAGATCCTGGAAATTCCAGCCCCGTGCTCCGGAATCCGTAAATCGTGCCGGATTTCCGTCGACCCTCGAACTTCAGAATTTAATCCATTCAATTTTCGTCGTGGCCGTTTTATTTTTCCCCTCGCTGAACCGTCTCGAATCGACTTCTTTATCAGGTCGTACCCGATTGTCATCCGCCTCTTGGACATGGCCCGCTCTATCTCACCCCCGGCCACGGCCCCGCGGCTGTGGATTTCGGGCTGACCGTGGCAGTTCTGAGAACCGGGGTGATAATATTGAATTTCAATCGGCATCATGCAAATCGATGCGCGTTTCATATTCAATGAGGCAATTAACGTACACGCGGTTTCGCGTTGGCGGCTGGGATGAAAGGGCGGCGGGGTAGAAGGGACCGTCTCCACCTAGATTCTGGTATTGCCGGGCTATTTCCTATTGAAATATTAATCGTAATGCGATAGGATGGCGAACATCCACCGTGAAATCCATCGCGTGATTCCTCGGCCGGCTTCCAATCGGGTTCTCCTGTCAGATCGATTCCCATTAGAGCGCGCGCGAATCGTTGCGGATCTGGTTCCACGGAGTTACCGTGACAGACACGAAAAAATCGATTTATCATGTCCGTCGTGTTAGGCTATCGCGACGGCGGCGTCGCCGGCGTACGCGTTACCCGGGCTAGCAGCGACGCAGCGAAAAACCGGTGGCGGGAGCGTCGCCGTTTGCCAGGCCGAACAAATGAAAAATCGTCACGATCCGTTTTTACATCGTCAAATCGTTATCGACAACCGTACGGGCCTGATCGGAATTGTAAGAAACGAGCCGCGCGATCGTTCCTGGATCGCCCTTCCCTTTGGGGGTGCAATGAATTTTATCAGGCACACGGTGATCGTTTTTAACGACAGTGACGAACATTTTATTTTCTCCTTTTTTTCTCGTTTTAGTCATCCTGCTGACAAAACTGCATTTTGGGGGGTTTATGTTACGAATACGCGCAAAGATTGATTTTCTTTTTTCCATTCTTTTTTTGTGTAACTGGATTATTCCGAGCTAGGAAAATTTAGAGATCGAACGGTTATTTTCAATCGTTCAATTTTCGCGATTGGACGAAACGAATGGTAGAATAAAATGGATTCGAATGGGATAGAAGGGAGGGAAAAAAGAAATTGTAACGAAAAGTATGTCTTTCTCGGTAATTGAATAACGTACATCGGCAGAGTACGTCGATGAGACGCAAATTTGAGCGAATTAACGGAGAAATAAATTTTAACCCAGGATTCCTTATACCACCGACGTCCCAGCGGCGACGGAACGAGGGAAAAAAGAAAAAGAAGGCTCGACTTCCTTGGATGCAATTAATGCGATCGCTTAGTTTTCTTCTTGTTACCTATTACGCCGTTCCCCGCCTATTTGTAGCGCAAATTGTCCTCGACGTTTCCCCGGTTTGCTCTCCCCAGTCGCTCGAACGATAAGGGTGATTAAAAATTGCGTGGCAAGCCGAACTCCCCGGACGACGTTGCAGGAAATCTCTTTAATCAAAGACGGTGGACGTTAATTGCGGATCGAACAAATTTGTCTCCAGCGGTTCGTTTGTCGCCTTGTATCGTCGAATTCTTTCCTCTGGACGCTTCGTGCCCTCGCTTCCTTTCATTAGCATCTCTCGTTTCGAGGAGTAACGTGGATCTTGCCAACCGCGGCGCGGCATTCGATAATCCCTAACTTTCAAGAATTAACCCTTTCACTCCTGCGGACCTGGTACAACGTCCATGGATTTCGAAGCTGTTAGAGCTTAGAAAATTCTTTCCGAGTTTTTATTAGATTTAAACGAAAATAAAATTCGTTAAATTAATTCAGGATAGGGTGTTTGCTACTGTCTTCGTAACTCAGGAGTGAAAAGGTTAACAGCTTCTCCGATACAAATGGACATTTTCGTTGCAAACGTAATAATTCTTGGAAGTCGCGAGATGTGCATAAATATTAAAAAACTGTCAGTATCGTATCAATTACGAATCGTTCCCCGTTCCAAATTGACAGGTTACGTAATCTTCTTTAAAATAACGTTCCAAAGCATCGCTTTTCGTCCCAGAAGAAATACGAAATAAACGTCGATGAAATTACCACCCTGCCACATTATCCTCGATTTACTTCCAAGCGTATTTGCCCGACTGCGAGCAGTAGATCCATTTAAGTACAGCCCGGAATAAACGGGCCGCGCGTATAAGCTATTCCGTGGAAGGGGAACATAATTTACTTGATTACGCGCATTAACCGATTGAATTGTCACTATCTGTGATATCTCGATCGGCCACCGGACGTTAATAAATAACACGCGATCATGCGTTGCACCTGCACGCGGCCCACGTACGTGCATCTGACCAATTACCGCGCCGTGTACACGTTAGACCCGCAACGTGTTGCACGTAGAACAGGGCCTCGAGATCGTAAGCACCCTTATCGTACGCACGTTCGTGAGGAACATTAAACGTAATGTGCGTGTTCACGCGCCTCCAGCCTGATAACAGGCCCTTTCCTCGGAGCTCGTGTCACGAGACAGCTCGAGAATCGTGCATACGCGAGCTTGAAACGCGGCTCGACAAGCCTTCCGTCTTTGTGAGACGCTGTGTGCATGTACGCGCGATAATGGCAAGGATCGAGTCGCTTAATAGCGAGTGAAATTGTTTCGAGCTGTTTCGAGGAGAAAATGCAGCCGACGTTCTTTCGTCTAACAGGTTTATATGTGTGTCGAGTGGCGGCAGCGATTTTTCTCCACCGGTATACCTTTATGCAGCAGAATTTTCCGCTTTCCTCAAATTCCCTCGCTTTTATTTTTACGCGTTTAAATTGCATATGTAGATCGTACGTAGATATCGTAAGACGTAATTTGGAAATAGAAATATCGATGGAATTTTATTTTTCATTGGAGAATCGTGGACTAACCGAATAAGAAATTGCTTCTTTAATTTCCTGAATTGTGCCGAGTGTTGACAGCGATTTTTCTCGAACGGTATACCTTTATGCAGCAGAATTTTCCGCTTTCCTCAAATTCCCTCGCTTTTATTTTTACGCGTTTAAATTGCATATGTAGATCGTACGTAGATATCGTAAGACGTAATTTGGAAATAGAAATATCGATGGAATTTTATTTTTCATTGGAGAGTCGTGGACTAACCGAATAAGAAATTGCTTCTTTAATTTCCTGAATTGTGTCGAGTGTTGACAGCGATTTTTCTCGAACGGTATACCTTTATGCAGCAGAATTTTCCGCTTTCCTCAAATTCCCTCGCTTTTATTTTTACGCGCTTAAATTGCATATGTAGATCGTACGTAGATATCGTAAGATGTAATTTGGAAATAGAAATATCGATGGAATTTTGTTTTCCATTGGAGAGTCGTGGACTAACCGAATAAGAAATTGCTTTTTTGATTTTCACAATTGCGTCGAGTGTTGACAGCAGAATTTTGCGTCTGTAAATTCTCGTTTAAGATCTTTCCTCAAATTCTCTCGCTTTTACTTTTACGCGTTTAAATTGCATATGTAGATCATATGCAGATATCGTAAGACGTAATTTTGAAATAGAAATTTCGATAAAATTTTATTTTCCATTCGACAGTAATTCGACTAACCGAACACGAAATTGCTGTTTTAATTTTTTCAATTGTTGGGATTATGGGTTCTAATAATAAAATAATTACGATATATATATTCTTTGTTAAAATATTTTATTTCTCAAGCAAGGTACGTACGTGACGCGATTCGCTGGAGACATTGACATATGTTGATACAGTACTGAGTATAGCCTTCAACAGAGCACTGTAGCCGTTGCATTAATCTGTCCACTGATGATTTAAAGTTAGTTTTAAGTGATCAAAGTATAAATCAGTTATAGTTGGAGATATTAATAATTGACAATACAGTACTGAGTATAGCCATCAAAGCAGTACTACATCCGTTGTATCAACCTATTCTAAGTTGATCTAAGTTATACTGCTATTCTAGAATGCTCACTTGATAGATCAATTATCGCTAAGGATATTGACTGTTGAAAATACAGCACTGAGTGTGGCAATCTAAATAGTACTACATCCATTGGATTAATTATTAATTCGCCTAAACCCCCAATTCTTATCGAATGATTATATAAACATTCGTTCTAGGAATTTATATCGAAGGGGTATCGTGAGGAATTAAATGAGCGAAAAGCGCTTTGTCGGATTTTGTCATAATTTATTATGAATGAGGGGGGCTGTGCCGAGCAAATCGTATCACTTTTGAGGAAATGATCTAATCACACTCTGGTCGCCAATGAACTAGTTACAATTTTTCCAACCCTGGCCCAAACGTCATGATTCGCGAGTCCACGAGTCATGGGGGGTTATCGTAAAGATATAAACCAGACCCCCATTAACTCGGGACCCTCGACGTCGCTACGAGTGGCAAAATATCTTCCTTCTTCCCCAGTAGGGATGCGTCCCTACAATATCTTCTATACTATTTATTCATATTTTATATCCTAAATTGATTTTCGTCTACAGCTGAACGTATCTTGTCTTTCCTGTATTTTCATCTTTTAATAATCCCCTGAAATTGTTCAGCCTCCAACGTCGAGCAATGAAATAATTTCATTTAATTTTTTCAATCGCGTTTTCACTGCACCTCCGTCTCGGAATAATTCGCCGAAGTTGGCGAACGTTAACATTTATCAAATGCAAAGCCCATAAGCCAGCGCGCCTAGGAAACCGACCGATCATATCCGAACGATTAAGAGTGCTTTTCCTTCTACATAATTAATCATGCTCCGAGGCAGTCGGAGTCGAGGCGAGAACACCGGATGCCGGGAAAGTTTCTGTCCTTTATTAAAAAAGTTACCGTTCCCTTCTAAGATGGCACTAGAATCCGGCAAGTGAGTTTATCTATATGTTAATATAGACGTAACAACGCGAACGTGACTTCCGGCTATGCAACAGCCGTAGGACCCCTCTGTCATCGCGTCTGCTGGAAGTTAGTTTAACGCGAACAGCTCCTCTCTATTTCGCCACAGACACTGCTAACTTAATTATCGCGTATTTTCCGTGCACTCTTATCTCGTATCTCGTCGAAACCGAGGCTGCGTCGCGATATTTGTTTCGAATTAGAATTTCCACGATACCCCTTGACTTTCCCGTCATATTCTACCGAAACATTTTCCAGGGGTTAATTTTCACCTGGCGAGTGATCGGATAAGTATTACGTTCGGAATATTTATAGAAAGAATATCTCGTTGATGCAGCATCGATATAAGGGTATGTCTAAATTTGAAGCTTCGAGAAATGGGTAAAATATAGCCACGCGATCTTAAATTCTAAATGAAATAATCAAATTCTGTCGCTATATTGGGCTCTAAATGTAGGTCGAATAAGTATTCCATCCGCGATACGAAGTTACGCCAATTTTCTTACTGAAGAAAATAAGCGCGTTATTTTTATACAGGTGAAAGCAGATTTGAAATTTGCAAATACTGACGATTGAAAGTGTAAGTACTACGTTGAAGACATTATAGTCTCCACGTCGCGTTGATGTGGTATCGACGTGGAGGTAGATTCGAAACTTGAGACACAGAGAAAATATTCTGGCTGAACAATTGCAAGTTGCACGAGAAATTCGACTCGATATTTACTGCAGAAGGTACAGCGGATGGTTCTAAATCGTGAAAGTTTTCGTAGACTGTAATCTTCAAGCCGGAAACAACAAAGCGAAACTTCTTATCGAGCGTGGAAGTGTAACCCGAAAAGTTTCGCTACCTGTAGAATCAATACTGCGGGATGTCAAACATGCACGTCGTACAAAAGAAGTACTCGATCTTCCCAGTGCTTTTCGATATAGGACGCTGCTAGTCTCTGGAAATTGCTTTAACCAACAATGGATAGAAATATTACGTTTCGATAACGGATTTCGTTCCGAAAGATCAAAGTTCGCGCGCGCTGCTTTCCCTCGAGCGGCCGCCATTTTGTATCGCGACGTTCCATCGAAATGTCGACACGGCGGATGACGTGGTCGTGGAACGAAGCTGTATTTGATTTCGACGTTGTTTTATCGGTTTAAAAATTACAAAGGCCCCGGGGATACCACGAGGATGACGTGGACTCGCCCCCCGTGAGTCGCAGGATGCGATGTTTGAGTTAGTGGGCGTGCATGTCGCGCGTCGTAACGATGTACATAATGACGATAATTCAACTTAGATTGTCTGCTACTTGACGTTACTGGAGACAGGAAATCGGTGAACTCGAGCATTCTGACGGCTAGATAGGCGTGATTGATTAGGCATCATCGCTTCGTATCACCTCGAAACGGCACATTAGTCATGCGGGTACACCTGTCGCTCCCCCAGAATTTCCTGCCTAATCGTATAGAATATCGACCAAACTTCGTTGTCGAATCGCTTGAACGGGTTTTGTTTGGGAAGCTCGATGGAGAAACGGCGAGTAACGACCACGAGGGACCGCTAGTTACATGGTTGCACGCGGGGAAACACGGATCATTCGCGTGTACGATATTAACCGATTTGCTTCGACAACCGTCCTCGCGTTCTTCCGTGTGCCATTAAAAAGACATTCCGGGGCGTAATCGCGAGGCGAAATTCAGCTGAGCCGACGAACGTAAACGCGTGGCAAATCGGTGGAAAAAAGAGGGGTAATATCCATTCCGTGGACGATCAGAGGAATGTCCGTGATAGCGAGGAGGGCGCGAAAGTTATGAGAACACTTGGGTCTCAGGCAGCGCCCATTCACGGAGTATAACGCGTGGGTGGAGGTATCAGTATCGGCGGTTGCTGTTTCAGCTGTTTACAAGCACCGCCAGCCACCCTTCACCCCCTTTTGACCTGGTCTACCGTAGCGTTAAGCCGTAGAGCAAAGGATTACGTCTACTGCACGGAAGTCCCCTCCCCTCTCACCTTCCCGCGCCGTGCGCCCCGCTGTGCCCTCTATCTTTATCTCTTCCTCTAACATCCCGGTCGCCCCGACCCCTCGCCGACCTCTCCCGCCCTCTGCCCGGTCCCACACACGGCCACGGAATAAAGGCTAACAGTCACACGTGCAAGCTGATGATGCAAATTCAAAGTCGTGCGCTCAAAGATGGCCGACCGTGGTCGTGTGACTTTGGCGAGCTACCAAGTCATTCTCGTGGGACCAGCTAATTGGATGAAGGAGGATCCTTTGATAATTAACGCCGCACACGTTCCTCGGCGTCGTCCAGGCTTTTTCGCCGTGGCGAGTGTCTCCTGTTTTCGAGGGAACGCAGAAGAGAAGCGAGCGATAATTCGATGATTAGCGGACGGGGTGTCCTTTGATCGCCAGGGGATCGATGTTCATGGAAATTCGATTGCAACCCAGCAGTGTCGGAATTTCAGATTTTCCCCCCTGTCCTTTTAACAATTTATCCACGCCGTTCTTGAAATATTTTACAATTTTTTTAATTCATCCAAAACCTCACGATGGAGACGAAATAATTTCCGATCTGATTCCTAAATCCCTTACGTATGACGCGACGGAATGGATATAAAATTCGCGATACCTTATCGATTCGAGGCGTTCAGTTTCGAACTTATCGTGATCCATCTGGAATAGTCGAGCTGTTCGGAGCAAACGATTTAAAGTTCATCGCGATGGCGCCACGGCAGGCCGTAATTTATCCAAAGTTTCACTTATTTAACCCCCGTTATAATAATGCCGTTACTTTCTCCGCTATTTGAGTGCCCGCGGAATAGGCATCGTTAAAGAACACGACGCAACGATCGGGTAATTAACTGTGTCGAGGTATACCGGCAGTTTGAAACAAGAATACATCGGCAAAGGGGCAAGAGGGTAGAACGTGTAGCTGGAAAGTTGCTAACGAACTAGGAGGGCGATAGAGACGAGGGAATAATAAGTTAGAAGGCAACGAGCTCGTGTATGACAGACAACCGATCTTTCTTCCATCCGAGCCTAATCTAAACTTTCGAAAAGCACCTCGGACACGTTGGCTGTTGGAAATGACCGAATGGAATGTATAATCGCGATGAAAAATTTGCAATCGTAATTGATTCGCGGTGTGCATTATCGATTGTAATTCAAACGACTGGGAGTTTACGGGGGCAGTAAATTATTGGAATAATTAATATTAATCTTACGATAAATTGGTTGTAATTATGCTCGCGTATTCGATGTAAATTACCGAAGCTACCTCGAGTAATTATGGGCTTTAGCGTATTTACGATGGGGGAAAAAATATTTGTACGAAACCGGGATATTTCGAAGGTTAAAATTATATAAATTATCGACGGCGATGCGAATAAATCGGTTCAAACGTGAACTCGATAATAGCGCAAAAATATCCTCGATATAATTTCTCGAAAATAAAGCATTCGCGAGTACTTCCTTATCGCGATGTGATTCCCGGTGAGTCAACGCGACGAAGAAATAAAATTAAAAACGAAATAGCGTATCGTGACGCTGTGTTGAAGGATTCATAAACCGTGTTGTATCTGATAAACTTCTGCCATTAGGTGATAATTACGCACGCTATTAAATAATATCGGCAATGTCTCTTTGGATCCTACGCAACAGGTTCTCGAACACACGAGTTTAAGTGGTTCGAGGAAAAACTGGTCAGACATCTATACGAACGCTGAATGTTTATTAAAATGCTTCCAATCCACGTTACACGCGTAATCTTTTCGCTATTAACGATATTCGTTAACGCGTATTCTCCTCGACAACAGTGGCCACGGTAAAGACAATCTCGCATGTAATCCGTAACAGTGGAATAACTCAAAAAAGAGCGAGAGCAAGCAGCGAGTAGTAAAAACGTATTTTAGCTCGCAATAATCCTTTTATTACACACTCGAAACTTAATGGTCCTGTCGTAATCAAGTACCTGCCCTACGAGTGAGAACCGCCCTATGTCTTATACCGTGGGTAATTCGAGAGAAAAAAATAGCATAACTTAAGTATACAGCTGCTGTGAACGTAAATAAAAAGCTCTGGCTTGATACGGCCCTGGAAATTGCCCTCGGCGTAGATAAAACGAGGCACGCATTTCTATAAGCGTTTCTTTCCAATGAAATTCACGCAACATTCCCCTGATGGACGATAATCCCTATCCTCGTGCTAATCTGGAGTATCGTAAAACGATGTAATAATTACGAAGGTACTCACGTTAACGTGCCCCACCTCTATCGCGCTCCCAACGCCCTTTCGTCATTTTCCAGGGAAAAATCAACGAAAAAGCCCGAGTCTCTCTCTCTATAGACGGGTCGAAAGAGTCCTGGCGAGTCGTTAGGATATCGAGATGGATATCATTTTGCGATATCCTGAAAAGACGAAACTTTTCTTGGGTGCTCGAAGGCGAGTTCGGTTGGCGGATCAGTCGGAGGTATCGATGCGTTCCTTATCAGCACGTCGGGTGACCTCTAATCCCTGAACCGCGTTATCAACGGCAGTTGGCGTTATCTTTGTTCCCTGCTTCTGCTGGCTCGACACGAGTGGATGTCGCCGGGGTTAGGAATCGTTAACGTATCGTTAACTCGTTCGATATCTGGCTGGCTGGTTAAGCTCCGTGCTCCTAGGCACTGTCGTCATTATCGAAGCCCGACCCACCATTCACCTTCTCGCGCAAGCCTCCTCGTGCACCGACACGTTCATCCAGGACATGTCAGTGGGTCAGGCGATTGCATACAAACGAGCGGAGCCGTGTTTGCTCGTTAGTACGAACCGGGTTAAAGCTGCCATGAGCCGACTGTTCGACAAGAGGGACAGAGAGAAAAGGATCGACGAGGGTTAGAGAAAAAGGGAAAAGAGGAAGACGAAGATGGTGATTTCCTAACTTCGGAACTCTGCGGGAGTGAATTTCAAACGGTATTAGAGCGTAACCGGGCAAAAGCGTTTCGTTTCTTTCAGCGTTTTTCTGCCCGTATTTGAACTTCCAGCCGGCGATCTCGTTTGACGTTAATTGTTACGAAGCTTTTTGCCACCGTCGGCCACGCTGCGCGTTAACGTCAGCTTTTGGTCCCGCTCGCTTGCAGACCGATTTTACCGTGAGAAACCGTTGTCGCTGCTTTTGTTTCCCTTCTCAGGAACCGTGTATAATCGCTCGCGTTGTTGGCTCGTCCACCGCTCCGTTCCAGTTGATTTATCGCCGATGTTTGAGCGACGTGAATAACTTGGCAAAAATTCCAAACACCTGCATCTCTTTTCGGTTAAGTCCCCGTGAAATATTAATTTCGCGTTACTCTTCGATGTTCGAAATTCTTAATATAAATCCGAGTTTATACCCGGCGTGGAATAGACCTCGAATAGACTTGGAAAGAATAGCGTGGAGATGACGCAGGTGTTCCGGTTCAAGGCTGCGGCGATCATTAGTCAAGGTCACCGCGAGAGGGCTTCATCGGGAATATCCCGGACGTATCTGTCGGGATGTGCGCGGAGCTGCATCCTCGAGCCTGAATTTCGAGTGGTTAGAACGGAGAATGAACGAAGGTGAATACCTAGGAGGGTTGGGTGATGGAGGCTAGAGGTGGTGAAGTTCCGGCAAAAGGCTTCGTTATCCACTGACAAGGCACTTGGAGTCCCGACGGTCCCTTTTCTCTCCTCTCCTCTCCATTCTCTCGCTGCCGGCTAACCTCATCGGGATACATAGAGCGATGCTTCCTAAAACCTAACCCAGTTTCCTCTGTGGTCGACGCCAGTATGCTAATCCGCTACAACGTTCAGGCATCTATTGAAACCGCAGCTTCCTCGTGCATCACGGAGTTCCTCTAACCATGGCATCTCGTGCAACAATGATCTATGTAGCACGACCAGTTTCCGTGTTGGTGCGCAGCAGAGGGCCGTTAGATCAGGACCGGACGTTAATTGCTACTACCAATCAGCGACGGGTAGCACCAGCTGGCTACTGCTGCTGCTACCGTTGCTCCTGCTGCTCCTGCTGCTGCTCTGCTCTGTCACTGCTCCGCGCTACCTCGGTTCTAGGGGTGCCAAGGGCTAGTCACCGGCACGACCAGTTCTACCGGTGTTTCTCTCACCTCTGTGTGCCGCTCCTGTCCAACCGGTGGCGTCGGTAAATTCGCCTTGTCTTCCAGAGTGTGAATCGATTAAGAGGGGGAGATGTATTTGTCCACGTGACTGAGCCGCCTGATTGACGGAGCACGATCACAGAACAGACTGACTAGCTACTAACGGCGGCTGCTCGTTCCGGAATGGGATGCCATTTAGCTATCAATTATCGCGTGCCTTTCGAATAATCCCCCTTTCCAGACCGCTTTGCGGCCTCAGCAGCCTCCTCCTCCCTTGCTCTCGATGGCCTCTTTAAACTCCTCGACGTTCGATAGACGCGCTCCGTCTTTGCCGTAACATGGCGAAACAGCCGTCGAATCGATCGCGGCTGTTCGCGAGATATCGAAACCGGCCGATTGTCTCGAGGCGAGTCGTCAGCGTGAAATCGCGAGAACTCGCCCGCGAGTGGTTTATACGATCGTCTCTTTTTATTCGCGACGGCTCGGACCTGGATCAAAGTCCGATCACGAGATGTTGCATTAATATTCGATTAGCCCGGCAATCTGTAAGCTGTAAACGTGGAAAAAGAAGAAGGTAGTTAGGGGGGAAAGTTTCTTTTGTATCGACTTCATTGAAATTCCCGCGATACGGAAAGAAAAGAAAAACGGCAGCAAGAAGTTTAATTACCGTGGAAGTTCGATGCGTATCGCGTCAGCCGAGCCGGGGCAGATGGATCGTTACGAAATCTCAATTAAAACTCGATAACGATTTCGCCAAGTTACGTTAATGCTTCACGACGATCAGCAGTTTTCAGACTTACGGCAGTTTATTTTATTCCCGGGCGAACTTCGGCCCTCATTACCTGGCACCGTTTTTCATCCGCGGCGACGCGGTGAAACGAGTTTCGAGACAATACTTCGCGGAACAATCAAGAGATTCTTTCTTTAGAAACTCGAAACTTGTCCCCGGGATTTGCAGCGGCGATTCTCGAACCGTTGTCATAATCGTCTTTGTTTTTGCCGCCTCGTTGAATGAGTCTCGGCGTAAAATGGAACGAGTTTGTACGTCATAAATGGACACGCGTAAATTTTCCTGTCGCACGGCCAGCAGAACCGACAACTTTTCTCCCTTTGCGGAAAACCTTGCCTCCTTTGTTCGGAAAAAATCCGATTTTCCAGCTCCGGCGGAGGAAGCGACACTAATTGCGTTGGAAGCATCGATTTCTTCGATATTCCCAGCCAGCCGAGTAAAGATTTTAGTTTCAGCGTTAGAGATTGGTTAGCTGAGAGAGGTGGTCTGATGAATTTTTTCTCTCGTCATCCGACGCCATCCGGCAGACGCCGAGCAAACTTGCCGACATCCTAGCCGAGGAGACTTGGTCAAGCACAACGGTCTTTACACAGCAGATTAGTACAGCCTAATCCAAACTGGTGACTCGATGATCCAAAGAAGACATCGTTAATCGCTTGATGAAACAATCTGCTTTGGCAGCCTCTACGTGGGCACAAACTCTCGCACCTATACCGAAAGCACTCGATTATCCGACACTTCTAAATTTATCCTCGACACTCGATACTCCGCTGTAATATCGGGACACGGAAGGAGGATGGAAAAAGGAAAAGAGAGGAAAGAAAATATATAGATCTTGTCCTAGAACTGTCAGTGATTCCCTGACGGACTCTAGGCCATAGACACGAAGACCTCGGAGAATGCATTTGTATGGACGGAATGGTTAGACGAGGATTTTCGAGAATTCTATCGGTATGGATCCCTCTGGTGGCCAGCGCAGCAAGCTAGTCCACGCTATCAACGGCAGCCGAGCTTTCGCCAATGACTTTCGAGTTTCGAACGTCGGATTAGATTAGATCCGGGTTGAGTAATTGGCGATTAATAACACGCTCGCTTGAATATAGGTATAACGTTAGACGTAGGCCATCGGTATTGTAATTAGGGGCCTCTGACGGCACCATCGTCAGGAGTATCCGAGCCTTCTGGAGCGCTATCGCATCCATCACGTGCCACCTGGCGATTAATACCGGAAAGTTCGGATGCTTATCCGAGTTACATTCGCCATCGATAAGACATTAGACCACCTGAGGCGTTGCGTGAGCCCGGAAGTTTCCCCCGGGGCCGTTCATCGCTTCCTGTCTTCGTCGTTCCACGAGCAGCCAGGGATCGAACTCTTCCGAGAACCTCGCGCTCCTTCCAGAGCAATGTTTTCGAGAAATTGCAGTTTCGAAATTGCGTCTCGTAAATCTTCGTAATTCGTAAATTCGAGAAACGCGCAATTTTTACTCCGATCCAGTTCATTCGTCGAAACGAGTTAATTTCGAAGGAAAATATTTCTTCGAATTTTTCCAAAATTTACAGATCGTCCATCAATTTGTATACTTAACGAAGCACCATTAAAGTCTGGATATTGAACGGAAAAATAAACTAGACCTGGATGGAAATTACCATTTGCTTGGTTGTTTAATAGCCTTCTGATTATCACCTCTTCGTTTACAGGTTGTCAGAATCGTATTGACGTCTTTGATATATCTCGCTCGATAACGGTGAATTATAGGAAACGCGAAATGAAGCTTTGCAGGATCCGATATGAGTTATGCGAAATTATTAAACGATCAACCAGTGGGTTAAGCGAACATTTGTTAAAGGATAGGTCGGGATAGCATTTCGGTCGTTTATATGGGATTTCAGGCGAGATTTACAGAACGTGTATCCCTTTCAGTTCCGGGCCCATTATTGCTGATATACTGAGAGATTAAGAGCACATGTTACGAACATCGAGCCGCAATATAATGTATAATAATAAAACGCTTCTGCCCGTTAGCGAACGGGAATCTAGAGCTGTTTGGCTCCTTACAACGCTGCACGCCATGTCACCCCTCGAGACAAACGCGTTTCTGTACCTAAGCTATTGTTACAAGTGCTATGAACGTACAGTCGCTCTCTATAACTAAACCATCTAACTAGTATACGCGCAGCAGTGATTTAGGAATATTCCTTAATTTTGATTCTCTGGAAATATTTTATTATTATTATTTTATTCATAAACGGACCGTAGTTCATTTACATAAAATTTCATTTCAAATTTATAAAACAAAAGCAAACAAATTATACATAATGTAACTTTATAATAGCTTTAATCAATAATCATCCGTAATTGTCTTTTGAAAGATTGCAAAGACCCATAAAAAGTCGATACGATTATAAAGAGCGTTTGAGTCAGCAATAATACGATAAATTGGATTAATTAATCCATATTTAGATATAGACATAGGTATATGGAAACCTGCTCTAGATCTCATTACACTGGCTCTGGCACACAGAAATTAATTTGCGTAAGAAGAGAGGAGCAGTCAATATGATTATTAATTAAATTAAAAGTAAAACTATGGTCAGCTGTTCTTCTTCGTGCAGATAATGTTTCAAGGTTGACGATATTTAATATTGTGGAGTAATCATGATCGAACATTGATTTTGAAAAATGGATGAGAAATATTGGAAATTTAATTTAATCTGTGTAAATATTATTTATTTTTCTCTTCCTACCGAAGTCAAAATGACGAATATTTGTCACACCGATTAATCCAGGACATGCCTTTAATATATGTACCTGTTTGATAGTTTGCGCTTTCTGCTCGACTTATGCGAAGGGCGTGAATGCGAAACGATAGAATTTGCGATTAAATTTTCGCGATAAGCCTGCCGGTAAAATGATAAGAACGTGAAAATACACGCGACAGGGAATCCGCGAATACTCGAGTGCCGAGATTAACATTAAAATCGATAGATTTAAATGATTGTTACGCGGAAAGAGCATCGCGTAATTAATATGTCTGCAACGGGGATGCGCGCTCTGGGACAGTTTAATCCTCGATTAATCTATTCGTTGTAAATAGCGAAATGTTTATCGATATTTACACACATGCATGGGAGATCAAGTTTTCGAGATTAATCACCGGAAACTGACAAAGTTTAGGTTAATTTCGCTCGATCGCTGTTACCTCGATACTTCGATTCGACTTTTCGCGTTATCTATGGATAATCCGAGCAGGGAACGTGCCCTTTTCGCGTTACCTCCGAAAATATTGGTGATCAAAGTTGAATCTTAACCCAGAATTTCGTTTTGTCGAACAAGTGGACGTGAAGAGATCTTGAGAGCGCGCAGAGCACTCGGTCTAATGAAATGTCGATATCTTCGGTTCAGAAAATCAGATAATCAGACCTCCGTCGAAGAGTCATATTTTAATTAAACGGCAATTCGATTGCAGTGTTTCTTTTCCCCCCATTTTGCCTCCACGGTTAACGAACAATTTAAAAATTGCGCGTTACAAATGGCGGCTCGTTAAACGTATAACGACGCCATAGTTTCTTTCACTGTCACCTCGAATGTTCGCTCGTCGATAAATCCCGTCACGGATGGTAAATCACGTTTACGTTGATTTAGGAATGATCATTAATTGGGAGCATTTTCAACGATAACTTTATTGGAACGGCATAGCAGTTTCGTTATCGTTATTGTAGGTATTATCGTTAAGAGGATGTGCGGCAGCATGGCGTATAGAATTTATGCAAATTTACTTTGTCCCGTATGCCATCTCGCGGTAACTGTTGGAACTTGTGGCCTACATGTCAATAAAGCTACGTAAGCGGAATATAGTAGTCGATCGTACAATCGCGAAGGATAATACCGTAATTATTTGCCTTCAGAGATTACCTCTATCCTCGCCAAATATTTATCATCCGCGATTCGCGAGGGCATTTAAATTCATCAAGGGATCTAAACTCGTCGGTTCCGGTGTCGCTCGAAAACCGGAAACTCCGGGATTGGAAAATGCAGATCTTCGCAAGATTCCTTGCGGGACAAATGGGATTTCGTTGAACTAGCGCATAACGTTATTATCGTAAGAAGGAACACAGCGAGGAGGGAAAATAATCTATCGATATCGAGTTCCTCAGAGGCAGACGGAAAAGAGGGCATATTTCAAAAGCAAACAAAGCGTTCGTTACGTTTCCCTAACAAGCGTGGAGCGAACAGTGCCGTCACAAAGCGAAAACTTCTTCGAGTAGCTTTCGAAATTCTATGGAAACAGCGAGTCTGGCCGATTGATCAGTCACATCGGATTTCATTGTGACTCACTTATCCTAGCCTCTGTCAAATTCAATGCTCTCGAGGGCGTGCAGAGAGACAAGAGAGATTCCGTTCGACTGAGTTACAATTATAATCAGCCAACGAGAATTTTCCCCGTCTCCTTCCTCTGTGCCCGCACTTTTTCCCCGCTGTCTCGCTTTTGCGCGAAGAATCCTGACGAGGTCAAACAATGCGGTAGCGTCACAAGTGGGTCGGGGATAATTCGGTCGACACCTTTCTCTCCGTCTCTGTCGAAGGCTAATTACGTAATACGATGGTCTCCGACGAGCTTCCGTATCCATTCGCCGATAAGAGATATCGCGCAGTCACGGTTCATCAAAACACAATGCGTGTAATGACGAGCTGGCCGCATTGACAGCGCTAATTAACGAGGCTAGCGTTAATGAGTGTCACCCAGATAGAAGTCGCGTTGGTTTTCGCGAACGCGGCCACCGATCGAACCGGTGTATTCGCTTTGCCGTGTTTCGATACCGAATAATTCGAGTGTTCCGAGAGGTCGCGAGTGTCTGGTATCCGGCAAGTGTCAGCAATCGAGGTAACCAACGTGCCTCTCGCCCCTGCCGTTTTCGTTTCACTCGAACTGCAAAGGGTAGGAAGTGAACGAGGGCTGTATAAAGATGCGAAGTAAAAGGAACTACGTGGACGAAATGTAAGTGAAAGCGAAATCAATGGTCAATAAAGAGGAATGGTCAGGACACGTGCAAAACTTGACACACGAGATCGACTATAGTATCGTCAAAGGGAAACGAAGTTGAGTCTATTAACGCTATTAACACGTGGTACAGGGTTTAATCGATGCCAGCGTAATTTATATCGCGTATATCTCTTGCACGTCGGTTTATGTTCATGGAAAAGCCCATTATCCCTTTTTTTCAGCTAGCCAGAAGCCCGATAAACGTTAATTGACACCCGTCGGCTACGTTTTCCGGCCGGCAACCCTCGAATGGACAGGTCGACGCGTCAACCCTCTCTTTCGCTCGTGAAAGACCTTGTTACATAACGTAATCTCGTTAACCGTCTAAAATCCGGCGAGGTTAAGGTCGAGTTTTTGCCCCGCACCGACGATGGTCAGAGCGGGGCCCATTCAGCAGCCGATTCGGTATTCGTGACACGTCTGTGTACACCGGCTCCGGCGTTTCTTTGCCCGGCTCCAAGGGTCGGTGGAAAATTTCGGGAACGAATACGACTCTTCGCGAACGAAAGTTTCGCAATCGTGACTTCGTTCTCGAGTTTCGTACTTTGCGAAAGGTTCGCGAAAATTCCTAGACTCGATGGACATTGCTCGAGATTACCGATCGGGACTCGATAAACGGCCATTTCGAATATGTCAAAGAGGGATAAAGTCGACCGAGTTTGGTACGTTTCCCGTTCGTGAACTTGGTTTTATTAATTCCGGAAGGCAGACGGTAAGTTGGAGAAGCTGAAATTTAAATTGCAAGTTTTCCTTTCGGGGGGCTGACCTTAATATCGGGCTGCGATATAAAATTAAGGAAGAAATATCGACTATTCCGAACTTTCCGGATAGTTGTCTTCATTTATCATCACCCTTTTTCAGCCTCTTACACCTCTCGCGCCTTTATCTCCGAGTTTACACGAAAATAGTTGGAAATTAATTAAAAAACCCGGGTCGCCTCATTTATCCCTGTCCGCCTATTTAGTTTCGTTTCTCAGACAAATCTTTAGAGAAACAAGCGCTCGATCTTGCCCGATCGAAGGACGAGATTTTCATTATTGATAGCGCAATCTCGCCGCGAAGGCTCCTTCCATATAACGCAAACTTTAATTCATAATTTTCCAGTGAAAGGAAAGCGTGTGCCCTTCGAGCAACGATAATTCGTCGAATCTATATTAACGAACCTCGTATTATTCATACGCCATAATTTCTCACGGTATCGAAACAAACGCAGCTTCTGCGAAACTACCCCTTAGCGTCGCGATAATTTAAAATCGAATCGCTCGTTTTCATTTCAAAAATTCGCTACAAAGTTGCAAAAATTATCCGCGATTAAAATTACGAAAATTACCTAGGACGATGAGGAGGGAATCTCGTGGAACTGCACGGTCTCGGCTTAATCCATCTTACTTGCCAAACTTCGAATTCATCGATCTCCAATCAAAACTGCAATTATCCGTCGCATAAAAGCAGATTGCATCTGGGGAGGAAATGAGCGAGATTGACGAAAGACGACGGCGGGGGCAGCAGGGGGCAAATTGATAGCGTTATCGCGTCGCTTCTCTAACGAGCCGGTAATCGGCGGAGGCTCATTTATCTTCATTTCCCAAATAAAAGCACGACTCGCGCCGGTCCCGTGCGATTTCTGTGTACACGAGCCCGCGGAAAGGGTACGCCGGTAAGATTCACGTGGCTGCGCGGATTGGCGTGGGCCATTAATTTTTCATCGAATTCCGATCGACAGAAATTACCGGAGAGGCCTAGCAGGCTGGCGTGTCCTATTCCAGGCTCCATTGATTATTCGATTATCGAAATCGACTCGGAAATGACGATAACCCTGACCAACTGTCTCCCCTTCGTGTCTGGCGATATTTTGAAAATAACGGGCCTCCTCCTACCTCGGCAATCGGTTTGCGGTTCACTCGATTATTAATCCGCGTTTTACCCATTAATTAAATGTTTTCCTGGTCACGGGCGATCCCGTCGATCGATTTTAAAAAGCCACGATATCGCGCGAGACCAGTCGCTTTGACACCTTTGGTTGTTTTACTATTAATGCAAATACTTATTTTATGCTGGTTAAAATTGTTGCAAATATATACAGAATTATGAAAAGCAAACGATTATTAGTTACTCAGGGGTTGCACGGACACAGAAGTAGAGGAAGAAGGGGGCACGAGAAACAACCCCCTAATTAATACCGATCTGGTCGCAACTAATATTAGGGTGGAACCTTTTATTTCTTGACTAGAAGATTTAAAAGAATATTCCATAAAGGAATATTCTAGCGAGTTCCTATTGTAGTATCGCGAATTTTCCACCATGCGCACGTAGCTTTAGGAAGGAGCAAAACCCAGGTAAATTGGGAAAAACCCTGGACGATGCGTCACGTTAAGGGGGGCATCGAAAATCGTGTGCATGGTGAGAAAGCGTTGGAAATTTCGTGAGGGAAATAGCGAAATGATTAACGTGCAGGGAAGTAACTCTATTCAGTTATACAGCAGTTGTATTTATGAAGGTTTAATATACGCGAAATTTATACACTTTATGCAATATACAAATGAAATACTAGAGTCTTTTCAAATGCCACTGTGGGTCACGATATACAAGATATCCGTACTGCCCTTGAGTGAAGAGCTCCGAGGGACAGCAGGCCCTTTTAAACCCCCAAAACCGACCCCTCAAAGTCCAAAGGTCGGTATTGGCCTGCAATTGGTATAACAGGCCTGTCGTCATCGTTGCATGGGCGTAGCTGACTTCCAACAGAAAGATATATAAAGAAGATTAAGAGTAGTTGGAGGATAGCATTTGTAGAAAATTAATTGTTAGTCGACAGTTTTAATTGTGGACGGCTAGTTGTTGCAAACTGAGTTGTTATCGAGTTATGAGATTGAACACTATATTAAGTTGAGAATCGATCTAAATTCTTGTAAAGGGATAATTCGTGCGTTTAACGCGTTAACCCTTTGCGCTCGAGGGGCACCGTTCGGTCGCCATTTGATAAAATTTCGACGCGAGGAAGAATTAGGATCCTCGTGAAATTCGCTGCAATTATGGGAACGAGCGTCGCGTACCATCCGCGAAGGATCATTCGCGTATCTAATCAGGATTTTCGTGGCAAAGCAAACGTGGAAAAGGGTGGGTCTGTGGCCGACGTATCGAATACGAAGTTACGCGCCATCATCGAGAATAAATTCGCCCCGCCTCCGTATCGAGCACCGGCTCTGGCTTAATTTGATTGCTTTCTCCCCCGCGAGGTGTGTTCGATTGCGCGGGAAACTTCGTTCCTTTTGTTTCCATGCGCCGCTTGACACGTTTATAATGTTTCCGGGCGAGGGGGGTGGCGAAGCTGGCAACGAGCTTCGAGGCGAAAATTTAATTTAAGTAACCGTACACACGTTTCCCACCGGTGACGTCATCGACTCCATCCTCTCCTTTCTTTTTCCCCCTTTCCACCCCCTCTCTCTTTCTCTCTCTCTCTCTTTTTGCACCCGGTCGCGCTGACGCGAGAAACTTTTTAACACGCGGAGAACGTTCGTTTGGTCGATCGATCGCCGCCCTTTTGAAGCGTGTAATTCACGTCATTAGCACCGAGTCGCTCCCTAATTATGTCAAGAGTCTCGCATACACCGATCCTCTTCTCCCGTGTCTCCATCCGCGCCTCTCTCGTTACCTCCCATCTCTCTCTGTCTCTCTCTCTCTCTCTCTCTCTCTCTCTCTTTTGTATCTCTTCTTCGATCGTCCGATTTTGCTGATTCGAAGAAACAGAGGGAAAGAAAGCGATGGAAACGATGGATCGAGGGGGCCGATCTAGAGATCGGACGCGGATCGAACCGACCATCCCTTCACCAGTATTAATCGCATAATCGATACAGCCGCGGGGACCCGCGTCTGCGTTGATCCGTTATCAAGCGGACAAAGAAACGTCGATTTCCTCGTGACGGGGGGTTTACACGGAGCGACGCGTGCAATTAGTGTCACTCGGCGTGGCCGGGCGGGAAGAAAGGAATCCTCGCGCGTTTATCCGACAGGAAGGGAAAGGAAAATCGTGGGCACGATAACGGCGGTGAATCTCGTTTCGTTGACCCATATTTCGCGGATCGAGCCGGTATCGAAGATGGATCACGCGGAGGAAAAGAATGGCAGAAGTGGAACGAACGATTGATACAGCGAAAGTATCGCTTTAGCATCTTATCGCGATAACTGTGGCGAGCAGCGAAATCGCGAGTCGCGATCTGCAGGTCTGTCTCTCTTCTCCTTTGTCTCTCCCTCTCTTTCTCCGGCGTACCGAGAAAAGGATCCGGCGTGTGCACGGCACCGTGGGTCGAGCACGAGCACGAAGATAGCACGTATCCACATAGCTGCACGTCGAGTTTAATCATAGTAAGTGCGCCACGTAGCCCTTTTGGTCTTATCGGATTACGATCTATCTCTCTACAAAACTGCGAAACCGTCGGATCGGTATAAATGCCTCTATCCACGGAAACTCCGGCCTGGCCGTGGTATCTTCTCGATATTAACCGGAATTAGGTAAATGCCGGCCGAAGAAGGCCGTTCCTTCTAATCCGTTTATTCTACCCACCCGGCTTAAAGTTCGCGCGGCGAATGAAATTATTTGCTTTAACGCGCCGCGTCACCGGCTCTATCTCCACTCGTTTACTCACCTAGATGTTTGCTTTTGTCTGTTTCAGGTAAATATTTGCCCGCCGCTGTAATTATTCCTGCCAGTACTGTGAGTCAATTATCGGATAGCGTTTCGCCGATAAATCGCACGCGTTTCGCCAAACATTTCGCGCCATAGATTACTTGTTCCTTGGAGGAAGGGACTGGACTGGCATCGGGTTGATCGCGAGTCGAAGGCTCTAGCAGATTCTCGAAGACTTTCGTACGATGGAACGGATGGTTTTCATTATGCGGGAAATTTGCACGTTTCCAGAGGAGATAATAGCGTAGGGTTAATTTGCAATGCGATTCCTCCGGCTCGTTTTTCGTAACTCGACCCGATGCTTCTCCAGGTCTCCTACATGTTTAATTTTCAGTCGACCTATAAAAGTTTCGCCAAACTTCTCGCGTAGGTATTCGGACATTGATCCTCGCGAAGTTATTTTACGTAGGTCGGGGATGAATTCGCGGGACGGAAAGTCCGGGTTCTCAAGATTGTTCTCAATTTTGAAAACTGATTTGAAATACTGTCAACTTGTGCGTAACTCGATGACATATCGGCTAATCGTGTGAAAATGGTGGGAAAAATTTATTTTAATATGCAAAGCTCTTTCTCTTTGTCAAATCGGAAATTCGCGAAAATAATCGTTTGTCGCGAAAGAAAGTGGAGGAAAGTGGCATGGTTCTGATGCTCGGAAAAGAAAAATCGATACGACGACAAACACGAGGACACCTAATCTCTAACGCAAGCAAATCCAGCTGTCACCTTAGCCCCCGTGGTGGAGGAAAATTTGGTCGGTGCCGTGGCAAAAGCCAGTGGAATCACTCGATAACGGTAACGGCAAGAAATTCTTGCCGTCTCCATTGTGCAGGCTGCCGCAGAAGGGATAAACTGCAGCGGCAAAAACTGATACATCCCTGTCCGCTGATAAAGGCAGCTCCCTTCTCTACGGCCCTCGGATAAGGGAGGATTCCGTGAAAGGGAAGGAGACGAAGGAGGTCTTTTACATGGTCGTAGTCGCGTGTAAGCGGCTCACGGGGTAGAACGGACCTTTTTCCCGGGGGCTGAGAATGGCTGGTCGCCAGCGGCGAGCTTAGGCCAAGCGTACAGCGGAAATTTTGGATTACGCTCCCCTGACAACGGGATTTTTTCCCCTCGTGCCAACGGCGATCTTCCGCGTCGAATCATCCCTCGATACGCGCGTTCACGCGTGCCGAGTCCGCCGCATACGCGACGATCACGCGTCACCAGGGACGTTTTCAGGGACTCGTCCAATTTGGAAAAACAATTCGGCAGGCACAGGGTAAAAGTTGTCGTGGATTTATCGCTGATTGTTCGTCGAATATTTTTCCTTTCTCGTGTCTTTGTTCTCTTTTCCTTTTTCTCCTCGCTGTTGGTCGTCGGTGTTGTTTTCGTGACAGGATGGCATTAGGCAGGCGTCTGAGTCGGTCGGTGCGATGATTTTCGTTGGTAAGTGCCATTCTTTTCGCTCGTCTTCTTCGCCCACCCTTCCGCTCCACGGCATCGAGATCGTGGTTCACTCACGGTAAGCTGTTTTTGTTTATATCGGCCCTTCTGCCGACTTCTCTTGTTCTCTGGCGCGGCTTCCGGCAGCCGGGCGGAAATAGCGTTCGCGCCGCGCCCCAAGAATGCCTGTTTTTGTAATAAATGCTCGAATTTCCTGGCACGATGACGACGGATTCGGGGGCCGAGGCGAACGGCGGATATTCTCTTCAAGTGCACGCCAAAAGAAGGGAGGATGATGGTGTCGAAAATAGTAGGCATCGGGCCTGCAGTCAGGACCTGCAATATCTTGTTACTTAGAACATACACTTCTATATTGTTAATTTATATTTCGAATATTTTGTTATTAACTCGAAACTTGTGCTTTGAGATAGCATTTAATTTTAATTAAATTTAGATATCTTCCTCTCGCGTTGAAATTATAAAGATTTGCAATCTTTAGATGCAAGAAGATGCAATTGAAATGTGATGAATGTTTTATTGTTATATTATAAAAATTGTGGTAAAGATGGGATTAACGAGTCGAAAAGAACTTTTGATTCTGATTATATTTTATATTTTTTGATGGTATAAAATAAACGAAGGCTCGAAGTCTTCTATGATGCGTGGTGTACACGGTAGACTGTCAAAAAGTCTATATCGTGGAACCCTTCAGCTAGGGTTTTATAGACTCTATGACAACCCATTGCGTCACTGAACCCTGCTTCGAGAATTAACAAGCTGGATGGTTCTTCGAAGCAAAGATAGATCTCAAAGTAAGTTGACGTCATCCAAATAAAGATTCCTCTCACAAAATGATCTTCTACGTTATTAATTTATCGTGTGGTAAGATCGGGTTAATAAATCAAAAGGAACTTTTGATTCTGATTATATTTCATATTTCTCGATGGTATAAAATAAACGGAGGCTCGAGGTCTTCTATAATACATGATGCACACAGTAGACTGCCAAAAAATGTGTTTCTTCGAACCCTTCGGCAAGGTTTTCATAGGCCATTACGTTATTCGACACAGCTGATGACACCATCCAAATAAAGATTCCTCTGACAATCGTCTGTCTTATTCTACTGTTACTAAATCGTTATCGTTTGTCATTCTCCTTCGAAATCTCTATCGCGACAAGAACCGACTGGAAAGAATTAGAAATTCGAGGAGATAAAGAGAGGAAAACGCGTTAGAGGGGAGAAAGCAGAGAAAAGGATCGTAATGAATCTTTATCGCGGATTCGCTTATCAAGAGGGACGTCGTCATTGAGCTCTGGGGTACTGTTTATCCTATCGTAGAACGTACAGGCCGCCATGCTGTATACAATAAAGCGAGGGTTGGCGTAACAGCTGACTACTCGCATTATCCCCCGACTGTAATTCGCATACAAACCATAACTGAGAGCGGCGCATTCGCTCCCCCTGCACGACAAACATATTAAATGACGTTGGATTGGCCCGTGATACTGGGACCGATTACCAACACTCTCTCCAGCGATACAGACGTCATTTCGTTTGATGGACTCCCGGGACTTTGAATAGGCGAATCTGTATCGCCCTATTGTGACGCTCCGGCTAAATATCCCGCCATGATGCCAGTTCCTGACGTCACAGAATTTATTTAATCGCGATATTTCATCCATGGATCGCGAATCTTTCGAGGTTCCATTCACCTAATCTGTTCTCTCCCCATTTTCCATTTTTCGATTTCGTTGAAATCGCTCGATGCACCCTTGTTTCGTCGGGGAGTTAGGAATTCTTCAATTTTCCAGCGGTCTCGCTAGGTATTATACGAGAGTATCGTGGTAAATAACGAACGAGCGTGGTATTTTTGGCTACTCCCGCAGACGATATGTTTGCCCTCGCATTGGATTGCTGACGCAAATCGCACGGAGTGATATATAAATACAGAAGCGCTGCTGCGCCGGATAATTTAAGGAAAATCTGGCTGCAGCGTTCGGTCCTTCATTCTGATTTCCGTATTGTTGCGTTAATTGAAATTCATTAATTTTCATTCGCATCGCTGCCGCGGACTTCATCTTGGTACACCCGGATATAAATTATCCGACGCCAGTGCCAGCTGTTGAATGATTCGCTTAATGCCCCGTGAACGGCCGCGAACGCTTTACGCGGTCTGTTACGACGAAAAAGGTTGCCAAACTCTGCCAGTGTTTCATGCATCTGCGAAAATGCTTCCCTGAATTTTCCTACCGCCATTCTTTCTAAAAATTATCACGGAATAGTGAAAATAGATAATCGAATCTATACTCGAAAATCGAAATTCTGCGATTAAAGTAATAATTTTCTCGGTAATTACGGACGAAAAATTTATTTCTTTTAATATTCCATGGGAGATAGAATCGATATTCGAAAACGGATAAATAAACATCGCGATTCGATAAAGAGTGGTACAAAGTATCAGAGGATCTAATCAAAGCGTTTAATGTCTGACCCAATAAGCAAATATTCCACTTAGAACTCTTCTCGCTGAATTTGCAATTTCTTCTCAAGCCAGATACGAAATTTTAAATTGCTAATTACTAAAATAGACTCGATTCGGTCTCCGGAATCGGCTTTCCGTTCTTGCTTCTCGGATTAAAGTTACTCCGGTAACTTGGAGCAATATTAACCTCGCCGAGGATCAGTTCTTCGATTTCTCGTTACCAACACACGATCTCGGAAAGCACCCTACGAATCGTTCGCTCGTTGCCGAAAATATTCGCGAGTGTTACCAAACGCTCGAAAACAGATTCGCAGACACGCGTGTTCCATGGTCTGAGTGAAAGAGGGTGCAAAGTATATAGAGCGGCTTATGATCAGCGATCGAAATCACGCGTCGAATTCGGTGGCTGCGATGGAACACCAGCTCGTGCTGGCAAGTTTCTTCGCGGTTGCGATGCCTTTGTTCGCATAGATATGCAGCGAGCGTATAACAAGATGTTTGTTCAACCGCCCTGCCACTCCTCGGGACGTTTCCCAGCGACCGGAGGTGATTTCCATTTCGCCTTTCAACCTCGTCCTCGCCTGTGGAATATTCCAGGCAACGAGAAGAAGCACGCGCGCCCGATGTTTTCCACCCTGCCGGGATGGGTGTCGATTGAAACGTTGGCAGTCGGAGCTGTCAGATCGGTGACGTCGAATTGGAACGTGTCAGGTGTGTGCGCGGTTATCTCGAGTTCCCGACGAGAAGCTTTATGGAACAGGGTGAGTGCTGCTCGAGCATTCATGGAATAACTCTGTCGACTTGCTTCTTTCTCGCCTCGTTGTCGGACATATCGCTTTCGCCTAGGCGCGAAATGAGTAAACGGTGTTGGTGGGAGCCCGGCTAAGGGAACTCGTAGGAAATTTCAGTTGCAGAATGCAGAGAAATTGCTGTTTCTTCTTCCTCTCGCGTCTTTTTCCCGGGTTAGAACCGCGCGCGCGTTGTTGAAAAAGCGAGCGGCGGAGAGCTCGGTCGGAATTTGTCGCGTACCGAAATGCAATTTGACGTCGCGGGCATTAAGCGCGATTTATCGTCGCGTAGGAAGACGTGGAATTTTATCGTTTGGCGCGTAACAAAAAGCCAGCCGGGTAAGTAGGGCGGATTGCGTAATTGCGTTCGCCGAGTGGGCTGAAGAAATCGATGCGAGCGAAGGGTTTAGCGTGTATCGTACTTGGATAAGATCTGCGTGTACCTGGCTCCCGGATAGCCTGATCGTGCCTCCAACTTGGTAACAACTGGCGGTAGCCTCGTAATGCGGTTAACCGGGGATCCACTGCGCGTAAGAGGCAATTGAAAATTCATGAAAATAGACCCGGTTCGAGTGGCTCAATTATTCCTTCGCTTCCTCTGCGCGCGATCAAATTTCGGATTCACCTCGCTGAATGGGTCTCCATCTTGCGATCCAGCGATCCATCCGAGACGTCCTCGGTAATTTCGAGGATGGAGAAACAGGCGCGATCTAGAAGTCAATTAACGTCGCGTTGCGCTGTTCGTCGACGATGTGACGGAGTTTTCTACTGGCGATTCCGGCTAAAGGTCACCGACGGCAGGTAAACCGTGAAAGTAATTAGCCGAAAGCGACCGGGATATTCCACGGTACTTACTCTAAGCTACTTAAACAACGGTTTCGTAGAGTTGCCGTTGGACCAGGCTGCGATGGCCGGGGAAGGGGATTCGACGGTTTTTGGGAACGGGCCGGGGATCCTGTAGGATTTAGCGGCGTGTACCGTTCGCTGAAGTGTCCTTCAAGTCGGTTCCACGTATATCGCCAGCCGAGCCGTATAGTAACGTCTCGTGTCAGCTCCGCATAATCCCGGGATCTGGAGGTGCCACGGTTAGGAAACACGATCGAACGTGCTCCCACCATTCTCTCCCATCTCTCTCTCTCCCTTTCTCTCGGTGTGTGTACGTGCGAGGCTCGTCCTTCCACTCAAGGCAGCAATGGTTCCGAGAACAAGGCGAAATACTGGCCGATCTCCATCCCTGAACATCTCTCCAGTTTATGTCATCTGGAATAGTCTCAGGCTTCTTCTCGCGGAAAGCACAGTTCCCGAGTTTTCTCCTCCTTTCTTCTTGTAAATTCCCACGAGGTTTGTGGCTCTCTATCACGTAGGTATTACCAGGGTGGCGCGCGGGTCCCGTGCTCGCCGGCGAATTTCCAGAGAATGAATAAATCTGTGGATTAGCCGAGCTTATCGAGTCCGGTACGTGCAAGGAAGACGAAGGGGACGTGTGATATTATTTCGCGGGATCATTCGCAGCCGGCCGTTCATTGGCGGTAAGCACTGCGAGCCCGTTAGGCTCGAACAAGCGTGTATTGTTTCCCGAGGACGATGGTCGCTTTGTTTCGCGAGGAATTCGAGATTTGTAATTTGGAAATACGAAAATTCGGGAAGAAAAAATTCTTCGACGAAGAATTACAATTTTTAGAAGAGCACCTAACCAACGTTTACACCCTCGTCGCTAGATGGGAAACGGAGGTTCGTGATTTCTCGCAAGACCTTGGTAAATCCTCGACTCTCGTAAATACAAATTCCTATGGTACCTAAGTATTCTTCGTCTAAGGCCAGACCTGGTAGAAGGCTTTATTGACGAGTCCACTAGCAGGCCCAGGACGATTGGCACCCGGAGGTTCGAGGTTTCACCTCGGTGAATCCTCGATTCCCATAAATACAAATTCCTATGATACTCAAGTGTCCTTCATTTAAGACAGAGTTTGCTAGAAGGCTTTATTAACGAGTCCACTAGCAGGCCCAGGATGAAGCGCATCCCTTCCTTGCATCCTTCTACTTGCTACCTATCATAGCAAGACGGCCATTTTGGTACCAGCGCATAGGAACCACAAGACTTCTTCGTTACAACCCTCATCGTACTCTTACTATAATACTGGATTTGCCATCGCGTACCAGCGTTTATCGGTCGTTGGAATATTCAGCTATCGTTCCAATTCGATGTACCTTATCTGGAACCTTTGATCTTCGCATTAACAGCCTCGACGCTCAAAAAGGGATCGAGGGAATTGGCAACTCGAAACATTCAATTGCGCGAGTTCGATTTAGGAATTAGTTGGAAGAAGTAATAGAAAGCGGAAACGGCGGTCGCTTATCGGAATTGCATTATCGCTTTGAGCCCGCTTAATTATAGAAGACGCGAACAATGCGATTATGCGAAGCATTTAGCGTACGTGATGCACGCGGTGCGAGCGTATTCCCGGTTGCTCGTTTCCGGAACTTTTTCCAACAGTTAAAGCGGTTTAACTTTCGCATCGTTAACACGGCTGTATATGCGAGCTATTGTCGAGCTTTCGCGAAACGGCGCGCCGTTAGCCGAGCGTTAAATCAAATTAATTGCGGATGAAGGCGATATTAATCTTTTACAAGCAGTCTCGCTCGTTGCAAAATATATCTTTCGCCCGTTCGAATGAAAAATACCCCGGTTGTACGCTGTCGAACGTCGCGCGTTAAGATCGCGAACGATCGATACGATATTTCGAATTTTCCGCGAAAAGTAAGTGCGAAAAGGAAAATTAAAAAGGAAAAACAAATATACCGTTTCGACGGAGGGTAATTTTTCCCGGAATCATATCGCGTGGAACAACTTCAAAGTGGTGACGCGAATACGGGCCTGAGCGAGACGAGCGATTGTCGCGTGGGTTTAAGGACGTCACACCAGCAAAAATGAGCATCATCGACGTCAGAAACGACGTCGGCGACACCGGCGTCGACGACAAGTGGCATCAACGACGGCTTTTCCGGTCCTTTGAGCTGCTAACTTCCGCAGCTTTTATGCATGGAAAAAAATGTTAATTTCCTGACAGCTTGCCACTCGTGCCACCCTAAAACGTTCTCTCGCAACTTTTCTGCCGCGCGGCAGAAAACGATCTTACGTTTCTCGCCGATTTAATCATTCCGTTCTAACGTGCTAACTCGTTTTAAATATTCCTTCCACCTCCTTGCCAAATTCCGTACCTTACTCGGGCTTCTTTATCCTCTTACTATCCCCTAGAATCGTCGCTTTGAGATATTCCTCGCGTGAAAATTAACAACCCCCGGTACACCTCTCTCGGCCTGTCCGAAACGTTCTGTCTTTACGTAATCGCTGCGGGCTCGAATCTAGCGAGACTGATACGACAAAATTCTCCGTGAACGTTAAAAAGTCAACCGGTACCGAGCAAGTGGAGCAACGAGGGTAGCAGAAGACGCAGCTCGCGCGGTTGACATTTAATCGTTGACATTTCGTCGTTCGCTAAATGAGCTTCACGATGCACCGTCGTCGCGGCTCGATGCACGCGAAGGTAGAAACAGGATAGCCCGTTTGTACGTGCTGGTACGTGTACGTGTATGCGTGTTCCAGATTTGCGACACGGCCGCCCCGAAGGTGGCACGACCGAATTTCAATTTGGCTGAGCATTTCAGTCACGTGTAGCCCGCTGCTCCCGGGGACTGTTTCCTTCGGAGCCATGAATAATTCCGACGTCTGAAGACGCGTGACGGCTGCGACGATGCAACAGCCAACCCGTGTAATCCGCGCGACAAATATTTCCGCGCCGTTGATATCGGTTAATATCGAACACCGTGGCGACTGTCCTCTTCTCGCTTGTTTCGCTCGATGGATGTTTGCCAGCTTTTAATCTTCCCTTCTTTCGGGAATAAATTTCGGTTGATAAATCGGGAGGAATTTTGTAGGAGAACGGGGCAAGCTGCTTCGTTAAGCAATAATCTTCGCGGGATAAAAAGTAGAAATTTATGGTGGATGTATTGGAGGTTGTGGGTTGATCGAGTTTCCCCGGCACGAAAATTTATTAAGATCCAAAGAGTGGAATTAACACTTTGACTGTCACGTTGGTCATATATGACTGGTCAGGGTTTTTCCTGCAACACTATAGTGGTCATTGGTGACCATTGGAACGCTTGAACTACTTATAATTGTAAAAATTGAACGAAAATTGACAGTTAGTGCATTTCGAGTATAACCGCTAATTAGAAGATACTTTCAAATAAGAAGTGCCCTATTGAACAATTAGAAATGTTTGTTGGAACTTCGATCAAAAAAATAGAAGAAATCTCACGTGATTTCGATGTGACAGTGAAAGGGTTAATCGCGCCTATTTATTAACCTACGGATTATCCATGTTCTATTTTCGTTGGTCGAGTAATAGGAAAGTAGAGAGAAGAATGGAAATCGGGGAGGAATTTAATTAGGAAGAAGAAAATGATATATGTTATTCCTAATTACATTGTATTTTATCTTAATTCCACGAGGAAATGCGCTACTCTATTACACCGCTCTCCGAAATATCATCCGAAGTTCTAAAAAATTCTACCAAAGCCCGCGAGCTTTATGCGAAGGAAAAACGGGCACACGGTTCTACGACGTACTTGGTATAAAGCAAAGACTGTAAGAGCGTTAGAGACAGAGGCACGGCTTACAAAAGAAAATAATCTCGACCTAGTAGTCCCTCTGATACGCGACGCGGCCGTAAGATAGCAGGAATATAGGTTAATTACGTTATCCGTCCACTCGCGACGGTCTTAAAAACTAATTATTCACCCCATCCACGCGGCGAGAAACTTATTTCTCGCGCGGCGAGAATAAGAACCGCTGTATCTTGCGCGACTATCACGGATCCACGCGGAACGTCGGGGGTAAAACAATCGTTTCGACTAAACGCGTTCGCCTACCGTTCCGGAGTGATTTAACGTTAACAAAGAGGGCAGACATCAAAGGGAATAACATAATGCCGTTTCACGGTCCACCCTTTTGTCTGTCCCGTACTCTTTTTCCTCTCCTCGCCTCAGCCATCCGCGCGTGCTTGCTCCCCGCCGCCGCGCGACGCCGCCCCGGCCTCGGCAGCGCCATTCACCGGATCAAAAATTCGTCGAGGAGCGAGGAGGAAATTAATTAGAAGGGTTAACAGTAGCCAAGCAATTTTTTTCCGCGGCGAGAAACGGACAGATTGGTCGTGCCCAATCGCGCTGATTCCAGCAGACGACGTAATCACTCCGTCTGTCAGCGGTGACGAATGAATGTCGCTAATTAGCGAATACTCTCGCCGGGGCACGGGCGCGAATACCAATTCGCTGGGAGAAATAGAGAGGGAGAGATAGAAGAAAAGAGACGGGGACGGAGAGGCGGCGAGGAAGAGAGATAGGCCGATAGGAAAAGAGAGACGCGAAGAGGGGGAGAGAGAGAGAGTAGAGTGAAATACCACCGACACGATTTTAAAATGCGAAAAAAAGGAAAAATTGGGAGAGAGGAGCGACGCGTCTGCGCCAGCGAGGGAAAACGGATTCGCCACACGGAGGCACGCAGACGATATTGCGTGGTGCACGCCTCGAACGCAACCCCTTCCTCTTGAGGGTGAAGAGGCAGTGGGCAGAGGAAGCGGAGCTGCAGGGGGGAGGGGTTGATTGGTGGAGAGCCATTTGTCAAGGTGAGGCAAGAAACGGGTGGAATTTCAGTTCGTCCGTCACTGGCTGCGCCGAGGGTTAATTGAAAGCATCCCCGAAGTGGCGGACCACCGTATAGGCCTCGGTAAATCAATCGATAGTAATACACCTTTCGCCGGGATCCGTTCAAATTTCGCGATCCTTGGATCGTATATATCCACCCTCTGCCGTTTTCGATGGACGCGATTTAAGGCCTGCTTACCGCAGACCACCAGACACTTGCAGATATCCCTATCGTTAGTTATTTCGACGGATTCAAATGGATTCCGGTAGGGAACAGTCTAATAACGACGACATATACCTCTGCATAATTAGCATGATATATATCGGAGAAAAGTAAAGCGTTACGTATGTTCTTTCTCTACGATTATTTGTGTCCCGAGTCACAGGGGTAGTAAAGGGTAAGACCTGTTTTATTTCTCTATTATCAGCTTCCTATAACTTGCAAACACTCAGATCACTCTACCACCACTTGGACTAGACCCTAGTAAGTCTATAAGCCACTAGCAGACGAAGGGCACACAGGTCCGAATTGATCTAAACTCCCACCACCACGAAAAGACTAGCGAAACCATAAAACACACGGAGATAGAAGGGAGTCATAATCAGACTGTCAAAATCAGAACGTCAAGGCAAACACACCGCGTTCAATCAAACGCATTCACTCTTTGCATCGGAGTCAGAATCACACCACCAGGCAGAACACGCTACATTCAATCAACGCATTCACTTTTTATATCGCGGTATGATAAAAACCCGTATAACCTCATTTGAACTAGTTTACGTTTGTGAAAGGACGTCATCGTCTAATTGACCCCCTTGATTAATAATTCAACAGCGTGGTCCCAAAACGTAAACAGAACTGACAAATCTGTCCTAAGTTGTACCAATCGCGGGGCACATCACAAACTACGGGCATGACACGTTTGGCCCGACCGATGTATCACGAGCCGTGCCCGTGATAGTCAATTCTGTCCCGACCGATGTACCACGGGCCAGACTCGTGACAATCAACTTTGGCTCGAAAAGCTGACCACGAGCCTCACACGTGGTCAAAAGGCTAATTCTAGCTGTAGAAAAATAGGATGAAACACGTCTCTGGTGTTTATGGTTAACGCTACAGATTAGAATCTTTTACTTTTACCTATACTCCTCCTCCCTCATAGCAATCGTTTACTCGAACCCTTTCAAACGATCAGCGGTCACGTGACCGCAGGTTTGTTCGTTTTTCGCTTCACCCAGCCCCATTGTTAGCACGGAGCGACTCCGGTCCACCCTGTTTGCCCGTTTTCGTAAATCAAATATTTCGCGAATGAAAACGCGAGGTATAACTGTCAACAAATAACGAAGGCGGCAAAGTACCCGTCTGGCCGCGCGACCCGGGTTATTTGTATTTAGATGGAACGACTGTAAAGTTAACGACCGATCCTATCGTCGACGTAACGGAAATACAGGTCGGCCACGATTCGCCGGCACGGACCGCGGAATTTCAACAACGCTGCGACGCTGTTTTCTTTAACCACACTTATTTATCGTTTATGGACGCTTAAGAATTCCGCGCTGTCCGCGGTGAACGATGCTCGCCGCGCGATGACAAACCAGCTCTACGATGAAGCGGACCACGCTCGTACGACCGTCGCGATACAGTCCTCTCTGCCTTTTACACGCGCCTTTATTCATTCCCTTCGTTTTACGAGCGATAAAGCCCCGGGTACGTTCCCGGACTACGAACTTTCCGCGAGGACCTGACCGCGTCCAACTTGACTCTAAGGTCAAGTTCCGAAAGGTACGCGTCCTCCTTTTGCACCCTGCACTCGTGTCCGGAATTTATTATCCATATTTACCGATACGACGGTGTTTCTTTCGCTTTGCGTGATTTTTGGGAAACAATTTGACACGGTTGCTATTTCGTAAAGAAACACACGATTCGTCTTTTGTTCGATATTTCTGGTACCTCCTATCGCTACCTATGATTGTCCTCTATTTGTAATTTTTAATTTATCAAATGGGATGGAGCAGAGAATATAAAATTTCGAAAAGCAGTAATTAATGTTACATTTGTTTCGAGTATCAGCGCGTATTGTTTAACGCTCGTGCATTATTCTCGCTGTGTCAGTTTTCAGTGGATAGATAGCGATAGATCGCAATTTACTATCCATATCCGTATTCGATTGCTCGGATGAGATTTATCCCATCATCGAGTACGTATTCGATAATTTCCCCCAGGTACGTTGGGTAGCTCATCTCTGGGTATTATCGTGCTTAAAGGATCGTATCACCCAAAGGGGTTGTTACCATCTTCGTTCGTGCCTCCCGAGTACATCAGCGGAGACGTTAACGACCATCCTTAACGTCACCTTAAGCCACGTTTTTAATCAGCGCCCGCCTTCCTTGCTAATAAAGTTACCGAGCACGGGGCGAGCGCAATTATATAAGCCGCTCCGTAAAAATGTTACCGTGTCTTGATAAAACTCCGTATTAATTACTGCAACAGGTGTTGTTTCCATTCGTCGACGTTTCGAGCCGGCAACAAGTATCGAAGAAATCCTCCCGTGCTAAGATCCCCGCGATTTCCTCCTCGTGGATCGATTACTCGTACCAATGGGACGAAAAATATTTGAAACGCGACTCGATTACCATTTTCACGATAAAAATTCGAATTTATTACATCGCGTTTCCAATAGCTATGTGAAGCCCTATATAGAAATCGCAAAAGTTCCAAATTGATCATTTTCGTTACGCAAGTTTCATGTTCATGAAATTCATCTTCTCGCGAATATCATCGAAGTGTTACACGTTGAAACGAAACAGCTAAAACAGACAGATTTATCACGAATTATAGAAATCGCAGAAGTTCCAAATTGATCATTTTCGTTACGCAAGTTTCATGTTCATGAAATTAATCTTCTCGCGAATATCATCGAAGTGTTACACGTTGAAACGAAACAGCTAGAACAGACAGATTTATAACGAAACGTTAAACAGGAAATTTATAAAAATCCCAAAATTTTCGTACAATTTCGTCGCGAATAAACTACACGTATAAACCGTAACTGAAATTAAACGCTTTTACAGCATATAATTTTTCCCCATTAAACGCGTGTATGTGCTATACAAATTTCTTACGTACCTGAATGCTCGTGTCGCGGATTTTGATTCGCCTAGCACACGTGCCGTGTCAGACCCGAATCTGCTTCACGGCGATAATCGACTTTCACCCTACACGTATACCCGCACGTCGCATTCCGTCTCGGGGTAAATTCGATCTTCGATATTCTACCAGTTACGCGTTTCCAGATCCTCGGAAAATCGCTGCGATGGCGGAACAGGCTTCTAACGACTCACCGCAACACCCGGGGGGTTAATCTTGCCAGACACTCATCTCTTCCGCGAAGCATCTTACCTGCGCGTACGGCGTAAAACAAACGCCGTACTTGGTGTCTGGTACTCTGGAATCAACCACGCCCGTGGTCGCGAAACAATTAACCGGCACACGTCGCGGCCATCAATTGCGCCTTAACGCTGGAAAATACCCTTTCCTTCCGACCATTCCGCCATTTCACGATCGCAACGCATATATAACCCGGGCACAATGCGTAATAAGTAGCAGCGTGCAGGTAGGGGTAGTGCAGCAGCACTAAGAGGGCGGACGGCGGGAGGGGTGGCTACGGGGGATGGCATTGATTCGGCGGGCAATTAAGCTCGGATTACACTGGATAGGCCGTACTATGTGCCCGGGGCTAAATGGATACACATAGCTGAGATTACTGCGGCCACTATGGCCTAATGTAATGCCGCCCTACGGGCTGTTACAATGATGCTGGTAGGAAGACGCTCAGAAGGGAGAGAGAGGTCGATCGGAGAAAGAGGAGCGGTCAGGGATGCACGGAACGGCGGTTGAAGCCCGACGAATCTCCACTTCCGTTTCCACCCCGGAGCGTATCTTCGGAAACGAGAAATCCCGGTAAGCACGCGGAATTATGCGACCGGTTTATTGCCGGCACCGATCATAATCCCAGGGCCAGGTTTAATCGTTTTCGATGGGACGAAAAACAACGTCGGCCATCGGGCGGCGTTGATTTATCATCCGGCCTGGGGGGAGAGGGTGTAATCTAGCCGGCGGCCGTAGTCAGGCCGGGGTGTAATTAATAATCGGACGGTGCTTAGGCGCGCGCTTTTATTATTCGATACTCCCTATAATTCTTTCGTATGTACGACCGTTTTATCGGCGCGAGCGCGAAATTACGGCGGGCGAAAAAATTATCAACGGGACGGCCCTGCACGGGCTCCAATTGATAACGTAAATTACGCGAATCGGGTATTAGCTCCGCCGCGCGAATGATCGCGAGTAATAACGACGTTACACGGGGCCCCCCCATTTATTCTTGTATTTTCTAAATTGCAGCGTCTCGTAGCTTCGTAATTACGTCGCTAACGATTTTTTTCCATTCCACTCGAGTCGGGAACAATGTACCGCCGAACACTGTCGTATATTCGACGCTAATCGCGAGACGACACGACGCACGAATCACCGGCAACATTCGCGTTGCTCGTTCTCCGTTCACCCTTTGAAATTAATTAACGCAATTCCGAGCGCGTGCGTTTAACCGTTTGAGTGCCACGGGTCATTATTGTTTCCCAATCGATATTTGCCAAGCGGCGCGATAGCGCTTGTCATATTCCGTGTCCAAAAATGCCGAGCGACGCGATAGCGCTTCTCATATTCCGCGTTCACCAACCGAGCGCGCTGATTGTCAGCTTCGCAGCTCAGAGCGCTGGCACTTTTGGACACAAAATAGAAGAAGCGCGATCGCGCCGCTTGGCACTCAAACGGTCAATCCGCATTCTCGCCACGCCGTTTGTCGCCGCGTTGGTTCGAGTGCCGAACCCGGACGATACGAGAGGCGTTAGAAAGATGAATTCGCGAAGGAGGCTGATCGATCGGCGGCTCCTCGCGCATCGTAAATCGATACGACAGCGAGGCTGGAAATCGCTCGGATAACTCACCCCGGTGGTCTTCCTTCCGACCGGTAATAAAATGACAGGCAGAAGGGGGTGGAGAAAAATCGTACACGTCCCCGATTACGTGGACGAACGCATTGAGCGACGTCGTATGGGGGTCTGCGGGTAACGGTCGATAGTCCTTGGTTTTATTGTGCCACGTAGTGGAAGGATATCCCTATGACTTGCAGCAGTCACGACGATAACACGGGAAAAATGACGATGAACAGGCAGACACGAGGAAAAGGAAAGGGGAAGGGCAGGAAGAAAAGCTCGAGCGGGTTGGCGTCGGGGTTAGGGGTGGCGAGAAGTGGGGGTTAACTCGCGGCATCGGTCTACTTTGGAAGGCCGTGGAAAGCAGCGACGTGGGGGCATAAACCGCTATCACGGACTATAACCATCCACGCCATAAACCTCAGCCTCAGCCCCGTAACGAGAATAATGCGTGCTGCTAGAGTATCCGCCTCTATTACGTTCGAAATCCCCTATGGACTCGGCCTCGCCCCCTCACGACCGCTTCCTCCACGCTCTCACGCACGTAATATTTCTTTTTCCGTCGGAACCTCTTGTCGCTGGCGATCATTACTTCTTCCCACGATTCCCTTTCTCGTCTCTCGTCGCGGAAACAAAGATTTACGCCTTCCGACCAATCTTCCCCCGAATTTTTCCCAAATTCTTCCCCCGAATTTTCGACGTCCTCGAGGTGGAACATGCCCTCGCGGTTCCAGTCGAGATCGAAGACGTTCCCGTCGAAAATCGCGCGGCTATTGCTCGCTCTATGAACGACCATAGTGTCCATAAATCGCCAAGCGATTCCGCGTGGTCGTAAAAGTCGTTTAAATACGCTCGCGAGGCAAACGCGTTTCCGCGAGACCGGTCGTTTGCGGCTGGAAATTTTCTATCTCGGTAAAAATTTTCACCCTGCTTGTTCCTTCTTCGATCGTATTTGTAACGCGCGCGCGCGCAGTCCCCGTTCCGTCTTATTACGCTTTTATTCCCTACGTTTCTCTCGCGCGCGTATCTTCCTTATCCTTCGTACGAGCGTAATTCCAGCTTTCGCAATTGCGGAACGAACGAAAGTCGCGAAACGGGAACACTCTGCATCCGGTCCGCGCGAGGAGCATCTCAGAGTCCGCTTGAATTTCGCATTTTCCGTGGCTCGATTTTAATCCTCCCTCTGCCTGTCCACGCATTATTATCCACAAACTCGGGAATATTAAATTACGCCGAGTTTAACGACATTCCCCCATCTGCCGGACGGTTCAGGAACTTCGTTAAGCCCGGACCACTTGTACTTCCGCTGCGCTTCTTTCGAATCCGCTGAAACACTTTCGTTGTTGGACGGATACCTTGTCTAATTCGCTCAACTCGGTCAGCTTAACTCGATTCCACTCGCAATTAAGATTGCCGGAAAAACGCGGCTGCGCCGTGTCTTTAATCAGCCGGAACATTCACAAAGCGTCCCGAATTAATACGATCACCTTCCACCCTTGGACCGCCGCAAATTCGATCATCGATGCGATTTCGTCGCATCGAGAAACTCGCCCTAAGACAAAGGACATCGTCCTCGGCGGAATTACTCTCGCCCAAATTGGCAAAACAGCGCAACGCGTACTTGGAATTGGCGACTCTCCGATCCATCCCTCTTTTTCCGCTGGAGAGATCAGAGGGGGATGAAGAGAGGGAAAATAGAGAAGAAACAAGAAGAAAAGAAATCCTCGCTACCACCGACCGATAATTGAACCTGGTGCTCGGCTTTCTTCCGCTAGCCCTTTCCACCCCCCACCCTCTCATCCCTTGTCCCTTCTTTTTCTTCTCTCTCCTTCCTCTTCCACTCCTTCTCTCCTCCACCCGGCGTAATCGAGTTATACGACGCTACGTTCGATTCGCGATTCGCCTGTTGAAAACCGGCGTGTTTTTCGCTACACGGAGCGCAGCCCGGTAATGTCTGGACGGGGGTGGCAACTGGTAAGAAGAGGACGAAGGGGGATGAAAAGTACGCCGGCAATCTCGTGATGCTGCAAGAAAACACGCATACCATCGATAGTCTCGCTGGTGAATCTGATGAACCGAGCCTGGGCGATCAATCACGCGGCGTTGCGCATTTTCTCCGCCATTTTCGCGCCGCATGTTAATGTTTTCTTTGTCTCGAGAGGTCCGCGAATGAAAATGGAGGACGCGGTTTAATTCGCTAGCTTCGCGCGATTCGCCATAGCGGATTTTGCATTTTCTGCAGCGAGTGGGGATAGATAGATCCTAGCCGATTTGTCCAATGCTGACGTTTGTTTTTTGGAAAAAGGAAAGGTAATTTTACAGCCCGCTTTCAACCGAGTTCCACTTTCGGGAGACGTCGGAGAGATTTTCTAGCGGGAATGTACGTTTTTATCAGAATTGGGTTAAGTTTCTTTTTACGTTTCATTGGTTAAAGAACCGAGAGCTTTGAATAATTAATTCATTCTCTTGGTAGATTTTATTTTATACCTTTGATATTCTCAGGAGCGTGGCACATTCAACAAAAGTGGCCTGAATTTCAAATAAAAGATCGTTCGCTCTCGTTTCCGCTCTTTCTTATTCCGCCACGCATTGTTCCGGAATATTTTTAAGAAAGACGCGAACCTCCTGACGCTTTGTCCGATCGTCTAGGATTAATAAGGACGAAAATAAACGGCGTCGATCGAGACTGTCCGTGACGGAAACGGGATAAAATGGCGGCCAGAAATTCGGCAGGTTTCGCGATTGCGAGTTACGAGAGGGTGGTGGGAAGTTGGAAGACAGGTGAAGCTCGCAGGATTGATCAAAACTGCGAGAAGACGTCCTCGGTCGATCCTCTCGACGCTCGGCGGATTCTCCGATCCGAAACTTCACGCGAGATCCAGCTCGCTACCTCGTTCGAGTGGCGAAGTATTCAGGGAAGATAATGAAACAGGGATCGTAGCCCAGTTAAGGCGAAACTCTTGGCGTTCCACTTTTCCCCGTTCTTGGAGCAGTTCGTGACGACGTCGTCGGCGAGTCAGGAAGCGCTTGAACTTTTTAATGTAAAATGCAAGGCGCAATATTACCGGGTTAGACTGCAACCGCTATTCTTCTGGCCCGATACGATAAAACTTGGGCTGTAAATCAAACCCGGCCGGGGCACCCGGGTCCCGGCTAACTCGGATTCTCGCATATTTTATTGTTTCATAATAAAACTTTTGCTTGTCGTTGCTACAGGGAAACGCGAGGGGCGCGGATATAGGAGGGATAGGGGATGAAACGATGGCTGAGAGGGGGTTGGATGGAAAGGGTAGGAACGGCGTCGGCGATAAAGGACCGCGGCAGTCGGGAGTTTACGATCTTACAAATCTGACGGGAAGACACTCCGCTGATTTTCGTCGATGCTCGGCTTGCCTTTGCCGAGATCTCGACGCGGCCATTGCGAAGGTGGAAAAGTTACGGGAGCGTCGCGACGTCGATTCTCCCGCGAGCTTCCGGCAACTATCTCGGGGAAACTTCTGCGTTGTTCTATCGGGGATCGCGGGATTTATGGAAGCGCGCGAACTTGCGCCCACTTTTAATTCTCGCTACGCGCCGCTGATTTATCGAAAGCACACGATCCACGCTGCGCGCCCAACTTTTTCAGTTTAGATCGCAGTAATTCAGATCCTTTCACGAGATTTTTATTTCGAGGATGTATTTACGACTCTAGCTGGTCGTGTCGGAAGTATGATAAGAATTCCTAAAGTGGCTCGGGCATTTTATACGGTTTCTCGATAAACGCCACCCTCGAATGTCTCGTTGATCGTACCTGGAATCGAGCAGGTTTTTAGCGGATGATTAATTCGCTGGGAAACACTTGTTCGGATTATCGACATAATCCTGTGTACAATTATAATAACAGAATGTGCTAGGAATGGAAAAATTTCCAAATTTTGTCATCGACCACGAAAAACTTCGAGATCGAAGAAAAGAAGATGTACTTTTATTCATTCCCTACATTCATTCCCAAACTCGTGGACCCTTACGTCACCCCAACCATCGCTCGATCTGATCCTTAATAAAGGCTTGCAAATCCTCCATAGACAGACAGACAATTAACTCGAATCCTTCTGAACCTTCGCCTCTATCGAAAGATCCGAACCTCATATACTATTTCCACATTCACCCCAAAAATTTATTCCTTTACGACCAGCGTCCCAGGACTCGCGGACACCTGGACCTCCTAAAATACCATCCGAGTTAACCCCCTATAAGAGATTAAAATTTCCCAAGGACCGAAAAACAAATTGACAATTTGTTTAAACTTCCACTTCCACCGAGAACCGCCGAACTTCATACACACCCCACCAACCTACATGCCGCCAATAGGAAGAAATACACCCTCCACTTACATCCTTCGATTACCAATGACAGCAGCACCTAAACTTTTAAAACACACGAAGACACTAGATCGGACACTTTCTGAAAAATCAAACCAACACTGCAAACATATCCACTCTTGTGTCACATCGAAATAAACTCTGCTGAAAATGTCAAATAATTAATATACGTTTGTAAAACTAGGAGGACGTAAACCTCGCCTGATCTCTTCCCATTTAAGATAGGTTCGGATGAAACAGAAATAATTTGTAACTAGATTATATTTAAATTCATTTTCTATTATTGTCATTACCTTGTTTCGAAGTGCCTAAAATCATCTCATCAAGGCACAATCGTGGTTTCCCCGTAATTAATATATCGAAAGGACTCGCGAACACGAGGCTAAACGATAGCTATTCGTCCACGGTGCTGTCACAGGTCTGATCATCTGAATTTTTGCCTTAATTGACTAAATTGGACGTAACCTGTACAAATTTACGTTTGTAAGAGGACGTGAACTTTGTCCGATTTCCCATTTAAGGATGGTTCGAACGAAACACTGCTCCCCATCTTCATCCCCCTCCGATTCCTATGACCTCCACAGAAATCACTGTGCAACTTCTTTACCTAACACCTTTCTCGATTTATTCGCGCTCAAATCCGAACCACAAGGCACACGATCAGCGAAGAACCGGTGAAATTAACAAGCGAGCAATCCCAAGCTGCCATTAAAAATTCAAGATCGTGGAAACCGTGGCGCTGCTCGCCCCCCATCCCCGTTCATTACGACGGCGTCGTTACAGTCGAACCCGTTCGAACGAATTCGCGAACAGTTTGGAAACAGGCGGAAGGTGTTTTCCCGTGTCTCTCTGTCGTACAATTTATCCCAAGTTGGAAACCTCCGCTTCGTACATACACGACTGTGCTTCGCTTACATATGTAGACCGTGGAGCGGTGGGCGCCGGCTTTCTCACAGCTGACTCGCTCGCTGGCGGCGCTAGTAATTGCAGCGTAAACATTTCCCCGGGCGCTGATTGCGAGACTCATTATTTCGGGGGCGAATCTCCGAATCGAGAATCGCGGCCGACGATTCGACGACTCGAAGACGCCGGGCCTCGCCGGCTTGATTAAGGGACCTGGATGTCTCATTATTGCTCATAATCAACGCGGTACAATGGGAACAGTGACGGCGACGACGAGGGTGGATATTTCTGCGAAGTCGTTCCGAGTCGTGTCCTCCTCCTTTGCCCCAAGTTTCACGGAGTCCGCGCCGAGTTCTGCTCGCAGGTCGTCGTCTTCGATCGCGGGAGGAATCGGCGAAAAAGGAACGAAGCCGAAGACGGTGTGTAGCCTAATTTCGTTAGCCGTTTCGTTAGGAGTCCAGGCTTACGCTTAACGCGTTTAATCCCATTAGCGGACTCTCCCGTCGACGTGACTCTCGAATTAAATTGACCCTCTATTACCGGCTGCGGTATCGCGAAAAGGTGCTCGCGGTTTACTTCGTTTCGCCGACTTTTTTCCCCAAATTTCCAGCGGATCGCGCTCTGCGTTTAGTTTGTCCGGCTGCTCGCGTGGGAATTAGTGGAAAAAGCTGGTAGATGTAAATCTAGAGGTATCCGTCTTAAAAATGAAACATCGTCACGCGATAGACGAGAGGGAAGGGCCCGGGATACATATTTCGCACTCGCGTCCATCGCATTTCCATACTTAATGCCCCGGCATAAAGCTAACATCGTCAGCGCTCCACCGAAATACGTTCCATTTTTTACCACGAATTTCCGCAGAAGTAGACCAAATTACCCACGCTATCCACACTCCACGCATTTTCTCTTTCAAGAGCACTCTCCCACCCCCGCGCACCCGCTCTCCACCCCTGGTAAATCACGAAACCCGTCGTTCCACGTTCTAACGATCCCGACGATCATCAGCCGGGGCTGCGTAAGCGAGAGAGGGAGGGAGGAGGGAGGGAAAGAAAGAGAGAGGAAAGAGAGATAGAAAGGAGGGTGGGAGAGGCAGGAAAAGGAGAGGAGAAAATACGAAAGATATCCATCAAGGTAGGTAACTCGAGTTACGACGTGTATAGTTGCGTTCGCTCCCGTGGAGGGCCACTTTTCGGGCAAGGGCGATAATAAATCGCCACAATTTCGTGGCTCGGAGCGGGCGGGGATGCGGCTTACATACGAAATGTCGGCCAGCCCCTTTTTCCGCGGCGTCTGACAAATACGATACACGGGTACAGTTTTCGGGACGTCGTGCGAGGAACGTCGGGACGTCTGAAAAAGCTGGCCGGTCGTGGCAAACGAAAAGCAACCCCACGTAAACGAGCGTGGCTAAGAAAAGGGCGCGCGAGGCTTCGCGAGCGCGATGGCCGCTCCGTAATAGAGAGGGATTCCGTTCAATTATACCTTATGGCGGCGTTCTCGACGGTAATGGCCGAGGCTGCCGCTCATCTTCGCCACGTTCGCCATGATTTTCAACCCGGGGGGTAGGCTGTCTGATGAGCGGCCGGAAGGGTAGGAAGGTCGAAAGGCTGCTGGAAGAAAGGCGAAGAGGGTGGAACGGGCCGAGATGGAGATTTATCTGCAGCCGGTGGCGCGATTTAACCGCGCGACGCGATGTAAAATCGGCGGGAGGACAAAGGGGTGGAAAGTTTCACGGATCTAGGCGCGATCTCCGCGTCCGACCAAGGGTTGCTCGTCGGTTGACACGTAATTCAAAGCGGTGACGATCGATCGGAAGTTATAATTAATCGTTTCTCGCGGAAATGCTCGTGGAGGGTGGCTTTGGGGCAGAGAAATTGGTGGGAGTCGTCGAAAGTGGAATCGTGGCGCGATTAAGCCTAAATTCGTTGATTCATCGACTCTCGGGGAGAGACTTTGGCGTACCTATGTATTATTCGACTGATTATTTATGAGAAAATTAGCAGCGCGAATAATTCCAAAGACTGACTGTGTGGTAGTGTCTATTTAACGACGTTGGAGAATGCGGAGGGTTTAAAAATTTATGAACATTGTAACTTGGAATGGAGAGAAGGGCCCTCGTTAATATCGAGTCGTAGATATTCAATTTTGAGGCCAAGACTATTGTTATGCCCTTCCAGCCGTGTATTCTTCCACGATTAATGTTTAATACCGCTTCTCTTTGCTGTCATGTATACGTTCGTACGGTTGATTGACTGCTTCGTAAATAGCGAAACGTAATTAATAATAAATTGAAATTTCTTTGTATCGTTTTCAATAATAAAATGTTATTTAAACGAGACGATTACAAACGAATGTTACGTCGATATGCGGAATTGTACATTTCCAAGTATTATTATTAAATACTCCCGTTGAACAGTTTGCAAAAATATTTTTTTACAAATGCACGGCGCTGAAAGAGTTTCCGAATAGAATGAATACCGTTGCGTTTCAATTTTGCGAGTCTTCAAACATGAACGACGCGTCCGCAAACGACCTACCGCCATGAGAGCTTCTCGACTTCGTTATCTGACTATCCAATTTATTACTCATTGCTCGCGTTTAATCCTTGGAATAATCTTGGAAACTCGCTCCGCTTGTACGTCGAACTCGGTTTAGCGATTTGCAAGTTCTTTCCTGGTGGCTCGTTTGATCGCGAGGGATGACACATCGCCAGTTTCGGGCGCCAGATGAATCCATTCATAAAGCAGCTCGACTTAAAAGCACAGTTTCGCCTAATCTTCCTCTATCTTGCTTGCTTCTTCGTACTCTGCCTCCCGCACCTCCGCTCCGGCTGCTTCCTGACGACTTAAGTACCTCAATTTGGTTCGTTCGTTTAATCTGCTTTGCACGCGAGCACCGGGGGTAGGGGATGAGACTCGAGCGAGAGAAGACGGAAGACGGAAGTACAGGACAGAAGCGGAGCCTGATGGCAACGCGGAGCTGCATGCTAAGCGAATTGCAAAACGTGGTAAAGTGCAGTTTGCAGTTCCGCGTATCTCTGATGAAGTCTGTCAGCTGTACGGCAAAAAGGAGCCGAGTCAGGCCAAGAAGCTTACATCTCGTTAACCGTGATTAATCAAATCCCCTGTGCGTGCCCTGCCTGTTTTTCGTTCCCGTTGCGTAAAGATCGACGATGAAAACGGGGTATTTCAGTGAGTTTTTGAATATCATTCCGATTTTCGAAGATATAGGGGGTTTTACCGCCACGCAGTCACTGCTCGTTTCCCTAGCCTCGACAGTGCCGTAGCTACGCGTAATCCGAGTACCGGATGCAATTGAACTATATCGTATAACAGTCTACAAAAAAAAAAAGACAAATATATGTTTGTTATAAAATTTTGGAAAATTGGCAGAATTCGAAAGGATCTGTAAAAATTTATGATAGTAAATATTTTAAATTTGGCGCGTAGCTCTTTGCTTGGTATCGCTTCCCAGAAATTATTTTTTGGGAGACGGTAGCAGTTACCTGTTCTTGCCACGTGGAGGTGTGCTACGCATCGAGAGCCTGTTCTTGGGGGCCCCAAAATGAATGCACTACTGATCCTTGACCGCTAGCCACCCCTCTGTACCATCAATCAGTAGGGTAGGTCCATCCGATCCGAAGAGAAATTTGCAAAAGGGGTTCTTAGCGATCAAGTGGTCTATATACAGCCAACGATCGATCAACGATCGATCGAAGATCGACGGAAAGTGACGATCGTTACCGATTTCGTTAATAATATCGTGTCTTCTGTAATAACCAAAAAATTCAGGATCTCTTTATTTTTATTATAAATTTATGCTCCGAGCAATTAATTATTAACAATAACTTTGATAATTTATACGTATTTTACTCTCTACTCTACAAAAACCACTGTAATGGATATTACAGGTTAAAGAAAAAGTTATAATTCGTAATATCAGAGAGGCAAACACGTGACAGTAGATAACAAAGGCCAGTATCTAGCAGGAAGTCGAAGGCTCCTTTGTGCAAATATTTACTACGAAAGTACCACTCTACCTGAGCTCTGTCTCGAAAATTCCACGAGCGGATTAGTTCCAGTTGACTGGTCTCGCGATAAATACGCAGCACCGACTTCCTGCTTCTCACGCAGGATATAAACATAACTCGGCCTCTACGCCTAAACGCACGTGTTCAGTAACGCTTCGGACTCCGGCGGGACGAGACGTGTGACGCGACGCGAAATAATCTTTTCCTTGTACGCGTTCTAGAAGGTTCTTTCATAGATACGAGCACGTGCTATTGTCTCGCGTTTCCTTATGCCTTTAAATACGCCGTGAGTGCAAAATACGTCTCGCAATCTCGCGTAATTCAATGTTAATCGTATCGGATACGTGTGTCGCGTAATTTGGCCGATTAATTAAAGACAGTGTGATCAAAATTGAAGTCGTCCGAGACCAGTGGATGCAGAACGCAGTCCAGATAAGGTAAAATTGCATTTTTATTGTTGCTGTTTATTATTGGGGATACAGGGAGTGGGGGAAATTGTTTCGAGGTAGAAACACGTGGGAAATAATTCTACGTTACATACGACATTTATCAAAATAATTAGGGTTGAGGAAGAGTCATCACTGATGATCAGGTTTTTAGTTTTTAATCGATAGGAATATCCTTTCTGGGATACGTGTAGTATTTCATCGAGCATTTATGTTTAACGCACATATTCGATAATCTTGTATCATAATCTTCCGAATACTTTCGAATATTTGCGTTTTACATACACGTTGATTCCATTACTATGCAATAATCGTACCAAAAAAAAATAAAATAAAGGAAGGAAACATAAACGTAATACTTCAGTTTAGTAAAAAATCGTGCGTTTTTAGGGATTTTCGATTTTCGAAAACGCGTTATAGAGCAATTTCAATTACGGATTCGCGGTTGAGGAAAGTAAACTCTAACCAGAATGAGTTAATGGATATTACAGATTAGAGAAAAGGTTAAAACTTGTTGGACAGGGCGTAATCTGTGGCGTTTAACTTTTTCCAGGATTCGTTCTGTTCGACCCGATAAAGCGATCGTATCGGTATTTGTATACGAGGAAAGAATTACTTGCTCGTTTATACTCGTTAATGACGAAACTGTATGCAGAAGTTAATTGTACGACTATCCTTTATCCAGCGGAGTAGCGTTCGACTATATCCAGTCTTCGGCTCGAGCACAATTTAGTTCCCCGTTGACTTTAGCGAACGGAGGTTTAAAATAATTAATCGACCCACTCCATTATCGAGTATTATCGGGCAGGAAAGCCACGGCGTCGCTGAAAGTTCTACGGCTGGCTGTATATAAAATAATGGAACGACACCACTTAAAACTGGGCTAAACTACGATGGAAACTTCTTTTCCGTCCCATCGTCTCCGCCGCATCCTTCCCGACGTATAAAACTCGCATTAATGCCTTAATTAGCATCGATAATCCGGCGAGTCCTAGTTCCAGTCGTGCCAAAGAGGTGCCGTGAGCCGGGAAAAATCGAAAACTTTCCAGTGTATACGTCTGCGACGCCAACTTTTCACCCGTTAAACCCGAACACCGCAGCCTCTAATAACGAGTCAACGATTTTAGCATAACGCCGTCGTTTAACCCAATTATCCTCGCCTTTGTTTGCAATTAACTTGTAAAATACCTAATTTCCGCCGCGTTTCGACGCCGCCGTCCGCGGGATCACACGCTATTGATCCGATCGAGCGATCGTAGAATAACCCGGCAACCGGTACGAAGTTACGACGTCTAAATATTCATAGGTCAGTTTTCATCGCAGCCTCGCGAACAGCCAAATGAATAGCTTTACACGCGAGAACTTTTCGTTTCACGCGTATTCCCTCTTCGTGGCTATTCCGCGAGCTTGCGAGCAAATGCTCGAGGATCGATACGCGATGATCCTGGCGAACTCGGTGGAGAACAGGCACGTCTGCTATGAGAATTCGCGAGTTCGTCTTAGGACGACATCGAGAACGGTCGAGGCATCGGTGTTCGGGAGTTTTAGCGTCGCCATTAGGAAACGATGGCTCGCCAAGAGAGCTGGAACACCTCTGGAACCGCAATTTCGTGGCTGCCATTGTAAATCAACAAGTTGATGTCCGTTACTCAACTGAACTGAGACCGCATCAGACCGAATAAAGCTTCCAGCGGATGGATAATGGTCCGTACTCGCGATCGCGCGAATTTCGTATCAGTTTCGCGATATAAATACTTCTGATTGGCAAATACAAGGAATAAAGGAATAACAGTTCGGTTATTCCAATATTTATATTTATTACGAGCTAAAAGAGACTTAGGAGTACGCTATAAACTAAAAGACTAGACTAATAATACTCTATGACCACGCAACTAATATTCGTGCGACAACTATTCGTCCAATTCCGTAAAGGACTGTCTTAACCTTTTGGCCTACACCACGTGTGAGGCTCGTGGTCAGGTCTCCGAGCCAAAACTGATTATCACGAGCCTGGCCCGTGGTACATCGGTCGGGCCGAAACTGACTATCACGGGCCTAGCTCGTGGTATGTCTACCGGGTCAAATGTATGCACCACGTATCACGCTCGTGATTTTTGTTAATGTGTCCTACTCCAAATAGCATAGTGCAGGCTTCTGGACTCAATTACGCGTTATTCTTGACTACGTTCGCACATTAAAATATATTTTCTCAAATATATTAGGAAAGTATCCCTATATAATGTCTTCGCAAAGAAAAGTTCGCGTTGTTGAACGCTGTTGAATCTTAAATCGTAGACCAAGGGGTTAAGGCAGCCCTTGCATCCTTATTTAAACCTTTGCATGATTTCTTTCTCGTTCACTCGTCTCTTTAGCAAGCCCGCTTACCTCGGTGGGCCAGGTACTCCAAATACTCAGACGCATTCCTAATTTTCCCTCCTTGTTTGCACTCGATATAGTTATAAATATCCCGTTCATCCCATCCTTTCACGCAGTCACTCGTTCTTCCACGTGCAGTCCATATGTCATCCTGAACATTCGGCCTGAACCCTAAGCTACAGTTTATTGACTATCATCAGCTAGGTAGGCCCAAGTGTCCCCTGCATTCGCTCTCAAACCCTATCATTTCCTACTCGATATCTCCAATCTTCCGTTTCTTCTCTGAAATCCCGTGCATCGTCTCTTATATATCATCGGACGATGAAACCTATTTTAACTCTGAAATCCGTGTAATCCGCTGATTCCCAATTTCACGCACCTGCTTTCGATCAACAACGGGCGAAGTGTAGGTGGTAAATATCGTTTCTAAATATTTCGTTTATCGTATGAATCGCGAGTTCTCTGAAATTCTCCCAACTGGCCAATTTCGTTTCGCGTGAAATTCGAACGAATTTGAATGAATTTTAATCGGCGAGAATACTTCTGTAACTACCCGTAGGTCCTGCCCGCACGATATGCCGGTTTTAACAGAATCGCGTGATCGTATTAACCGAGAGGCATCGCGGAATCATTTCCAAACTGTATTCACCTGCTTTCGCCTCCGCCATTGAACGCTTGTTCGACGCGAATAAATACGGAATAATTATAATACTGTAGCTGCTATTAACCGTATCGTGATTAACGGCGTATCAATGGTTTCGATTCATTATCCTACTATTATATCCGCGGGCTACGCTATTATACACTTTCGACGTTCGATTACGCGCTTGGACCGCTTCACGCGATTCGGTGTTTACGTCCAGATACGACTGTGGGGGTTCTTCCCCGTCGTCGTTTGATGGCGACTAGTCGCAGGTATCCTCAGTGGCGGCGTAGCTAAGTAGAAGGGACGAATGGAAAAGAAGGGATGCGTTTCGTCCTGGTCCTGCTAGCGGACTCATCAGAGTAAGGCTTGCTTAGCAGGCCAATCGAATTTAACATACGTTTAATGCGCCAAAAAAGACACAATAACATACATATAAAAGAACCAAAACGTACGAAGGGTTACAAATGAAAACTTAGACTACGAGATCGATGGCTCCAGCGTGAAGCACTCGCGATCTAGAATCAAGCTTAATCTACCGCGCTGTGGCGGCTAAGATTCCGCCACTACGCCCATGCAAAAGGAGCAGGGACATTAGGGTCGAGTGTGCACCGGGTACATCTTCGCAACATACCAGCAGTCGCTGCAGGTCAACAGGCATTGTCCCGCGGATGGCATTGGCTATCGTCAATGTCATGCCGGGGATTAGCCTGGGACCAGGCAGCGATGTTGCAGACCAACGGTCGTCTTAATTTACGACCTCCCTGGGCGGTCATCGCGACTTTCCCGCGCGAGGGCGGTTCCCGCGTGAACCTTTCCCGCGAAAACTTAGTTTTTCCCGCGCGCGGGTTGGCGGTTTTCTTCTACCCCTTCCGCGAACACTCGACCGCTTTGAAAGCTCCTAAGTGAGAAGACTACAGGACAGTTTGAAACCTTCTACGACGCCATGATTATTGTCCCGACGGTCGCGACGAGCGCCGACATACTTATTGCGACCCACTTCAGCGCTTATCGTTATAGGGTCATAGCTACTGCTTAGCAGGCCCTCCCTTAGACACTGGGATACTACTGGAAGGTCGGGAAGTTATAAATGTAGGAACTGGCGGTTTTCCGGGATAGTCCTCGAAGGCGGAATCCATCTAGTGGCGAGGGTGAGAATGATCGTCGCTACACGACTTTCAACCATAACTTGGACGCGGTATGGTCTCGCGGATGATTCGAGGATGGTTCGACGATGGTGCACGCTTAGAGCAGGGATAAGGTTTTAATCGATTATAGATAAGGACGCTCGGTAGAACGTACCGGAGAATGGCGTCTTAACTCACGGGTCACTGGCAACGTTCTTCCGCCCTTTATTGCCCACTACCTTCTCGGATAAGCCCGAAGTTGTCGGGCAACAATCGTTACTGGCTGACCTTTTTCAAAAGTTCTTAAAAAACCATCGCGACCTGCCCGCGATCGGAAGTGCTCTATCGCTGACGTCCGATTACTCTTGTCTCGGTCCACTTCCTCTTCGCGATCAGTAGACTCGATTTCAAAGAGTTTTTGGCAGTGCTGGAATCGGTCTCCAAGAGGCTCGACGAGCTACGAATTTCCGTGGTTCTATTAAAATAAATTAGTTACGCGCGATATGCAGGTACTTTATTCGTGCGCGACGTTAAATGCGCGTTTATTAAAATAGAATGAAATTTTTGTTAAACGAAATTCAATTGAAATATAGTTCTTTTCAGTAGATACGGAATTTTCGAGCGAATAGCGTACAATTTTATCGCATTGTGCCGGGGTCTTTTGTCTTATGGGGTTCGAAGCGACCGTTTCCACTGTATATACGTAAATCAACGAGTTTTGGAGCACTGCCATATGTATGAAATTATTAGTCATGATCTCTTTGTTTGTAACGCGATATATTTTGCATTTGTCATTGCAATATTGAAAATTTCCTCGCGATTCCTCTTTAATTTCACCTGTCTGGGTTTCCGATTGTTTTGCTTTTTCGTTTCAAACTGCCGTGTTAAGAAAGCCGACTTGTCGGTTAATTCGGGGCTGAAATGCTAATAATATTTCCAAGTTTCGAGTGTCGTGAGTATTGTTCTTAATTCCGGTATGCACGTTCCATGCCCGAAATATATCGCGGAAAATTATAAAACGATACTTGCTACTCCGACGTTTGCTAATTTACAAATTCAATAACAACAAACTTGAATCGAGTGGAGTCGTGGAACAGGGATGAAGATATGGCCTAATTAAACTAGTACTCGGAGTTAATTACAACTCGTTTTCAATTCGCAGACGGTAATACCAGTCAAGACAGGTGAAGCATCATCCTCAACATTTTCTACCGAGTACTGTCAAGATACGTAAAATCTCCTGGCAGAAAATAGCTTAGAGCAGGGATAAGGTTTTAATCGATTATAGATAAGGACGCTCGGTAGAACGTACCGGAGAATGGCGTCTTAACTCACGGGTCACTGGCAACGTTCTTCCGCCCTTTATTGCCCACTACCTTCTCGGATAAGCCCGAAGTTGTCGGGCAACAATCGTTACTGGCTGACCTTTTTCAAAAGTTCTTAAAAAACCATCGCGACCTGCCCGCGATCGGAAGTGCTCTATCGCTGACGTCCGATTACTCTTGTCTCGGTCCACTTCCTCTTCGCGATCAGTAGACTCGATTTCAAAGAGTTTTTGGCAGTGCTGGAATCGGTCTCCAAGAGGCTCGACGAGCTACGAATTTCCGTGGTTCTATTAAAATAAATTAGTTACGCGCGATATGCAGGTACTTTATTCGTGCGCGACGTTAAATGCGCGTTTATTAAAATAGAATGAAATTTTTGTTAAACGAAATTCAATTGAAATATAGTTCTTTTCAGTAGATACGGAATTTTCGAGCGAATAGCGTACAATTTTATCGCATTGTGCCGGGGTCTTTTGTCTTATGGGGTTCGAAGCGACCGTTTCCACTGTATATACGTAAATCAACGAGTTTTGGAGCACTGCCATATGTATGAAATTATTAGTCATGATCTCTTTGTTTGTAACGCGATATATTTTGCATTTGTCATTGCAATATTGAAAATTTCCTCGCGATTCCTCTTTAATTTCACCTGTCTGGGTTTCCGATTGTTTTGCTTTTTCGTTTCAAACTGCCGTGTTAAGAAAGCCGACTTGTCGGTTAATTCGGGGCTGAAATGCTAATAATATTTCCAAGTTTCGAGTGTCGTGAGTATTGTTCTTAATTCCGGTATGCACGTTCCATGCCCGAAATATATCGCGGAAAATTATAAAACGATACTTGCTACTCCGACGTTTGCTAATTTACAAATTCAATAACAACAAACTTGAATCGAGTGGAGTCGTGGAACAGGGATGAAGATATGGCCTAATTAAACTAGTACTCGGAGTTAATTACAACTCGTTTTCAATTCGCAGACGGTAATACCAGTCAAGACAGGTGAAGCATCATCCTCAACATTTTCTACCGAGTACTGTCAAGATACGTAAAATCTCCTGGCAGAAAATTAATCACGTTCCGTGGAAAAGAAATTGATAATTATCGCCGCAGAAAAGAAAATATTTCCATACTATTTAACACGACCTATTTAAAAAATTTTCTCATTCGTCTCCTTCCTCGCGATTTTACGTCCGGAGTATTTCCAGAATTAATCAAGGATTTTCAACGAACGTACAGTTCGATCGCTTGCACAATTAGCAGCGTGTTCGACGATTTGCAGTAACGATAGTTATCGAAATTTTCACCGGAGAATTCGCCAATTCTCTCGCGAACGTCGATCGAAGAACCGCGAACGCGCGAAATCGCGGGCACATAAATCATCCCGTTTCATTTCTGCGCGCGAGACCTCGGTATCGCTGAAATACGCGCGCGTCTGTTTTCTCAAAAATAGCCGAGCGTCCGATAATGCAATTGAAAATGGACCGGTCGGCCGGGCGATAACAATTACGCGTGCTGGCGTGTCCGATGTAAAATTAACGTCAGCTTTTCCCGCATTATCGCGCGGAAAGTTTGGTCAGGAAGGGGGGAGGGCACGTCCGCTCCGGTAATCCGGCGCGAATCCCGCCGCGCTACGCGTCAGACCGAGCAAGTGCGCCGGAAATTCGCGATCGCGAATCCGCGATTGGCGCGCTAACGAGCGCCTCGAAATCCTAACATTGCGAAATCCCGACCTGGCGACTAATCGAAGACCGGTCCCCTCGTTTCCTCTTCGTCGCTCTCTCTTTCTCCCCCATTTCCACTGCTTTGTCCGTCTTTCTCGTCTGCCTCGAAATCGTTGATCTAGCTGCGCCCACGAACGCGTTAAAATGGCGGCCGAAAATGGCACGTAATGGTCGAAATCGAAGTCCATATAGTGATCCCTGATTTCTTCGATATTTGTTTCACAGCTTCTTCCACTTCTTCTTAATTTCCGGACGTGTGAACAGTACCAATTTTAACCCTTGCTTTCTCGAAATTTTCTCGCATTGAAAGTTCCATGTCGAAGAGAAATGAAATAAGAAACCTTCTCCTCCATTTGCACTGCTTTGTCCATTTTTCTCGTCTGACTGCCTCGAAATCGTTGATCCAGCTGTGCCCTGGAATACGTTAAAATGGCGGCCGATAGTGGCACGTAATGGTCGAAATCGAAGTCCATAGAATGATCCCTGATTTTTCCGATAATTGTTTGACAGCTTCTTCGACTTCTTCTTAATTTCCCGACGTGTGAACCGTACCAATTTTAACCCTTGCCTTCCCAAAATTATCTCACATTGAGAGTTCCATGTCGAAGAGAAATGAAATAAGAAACCTTCTCCTCCATTTGCACTGCTTTGTCCATTTTTCTCGTCTGACTGCCTCGAAATCGTTGATCCAGCTGTGCCCTGGAATACGTTAAAATGGCGGCCGATAGTGGCACGTAATCCTCAAAATCGAAGTCCATAGAGTGATTCTTGGTTTTTTCCGATGTCTGTTCGGTAGCTTCTTCAACTCGAAGAATTCCATCGACTAGCTGACGTGTGAACCATAGTATCGACTTTAATTATTCTGAAATTTTCTCGCACTAATGGTTCCATGTCGAAGAGAAACGAAATTAGAAACCAATGTCGAAGAGAAATGAAATAAGAAACCTTCTCCTCCATTTGCACTGCTTTGTCCATTTTTCTTGTCTGACTGCCTCGAAATCGTTGATCCAGCTGTGCCCTGGAATACGTTAAAATGGCGGCCGATAGTGGCATGTAATGGTCAAAATCAAAGTCCATAGAGTGATTCTTGGTTTTTTCCGATAATTGTTTGACAGCTTCTTCGACTTCTTCTTAATTTCCCGACGTGTGAACCGTACCAATTTTAACCCTTGCCTTTCCAAAATTTTCTCACATTGAGAGTTCCATGTCGAAGAGAAATGAAATAAGAAACCTTCTCCTCCATTTGCACTGCTTTGTCCATTTTTCTCGTCTGACTGCCTCGAAATCGTTGATCCAGCTGTGCCCTGGAATACGTTAAAATGGCGGCCGATAGTGGCACGTAATCCTCAAAATCGAAGTCCATAAAGTGATTCTTGGTTTTTTCCGATGTCTGTTCGGTAGCTTCTTCAACTCGAAGAATTCCATCGACTAGCTGACGTGTGAACCATAGTATCGACTTTAATTATTCTGAAATTTTCTCGCACTAATGGTTCCATGTCGAAGAGAAACGAAATTAGAAACCGCTATCGGTATCAATCGAGCGTATAAAGGGTTAATAAGGAAGCCGAAGATAATCCTTGTTTGGAAGCTGTGCAGATCCGATGGTGGTTGAACGGTGAGTCAATCTAGACGAGAATTTCTGGTAGCTGGGTTAGATCACGCGGAAGCCACTGGTTCTATCGACGTAACGCGCGAACACGGGAATCGGGAGCATTGTGTTGCTCCCGAGGCTGAAAATTGCAACAGCTCTGCCGATTTCTCCAGGGCTCGCGTTTCTTTTAGATCCGTAATCTTGCAACGGCGAACCAGTTCCGAGCAGTGGACTCTGGAAGAGGCAATTAACAACCGTATATCTACGAGCGAACTTTCCATCGATAACGATCGGTTCCCCGTACAGGATCGCAGTTTACACTGTTCGTTATTGCGTCTGACTTGAAGAAAACACGATCGGGAGCGATGTTATCGGTGCCTAGCTCCGTGAGTACTGTTGCAGAAACTTTGGTCATCTTCGCTTTACCGCGAGGCGATTAGGTTTAGAGGAAGATGGGGTAGGTCGGGAGGGGATGGCGTACAAATTGGCTGCGCACCCGTAGATCGTGGTCTTGATTTATTGGTATGCACTCCGATCGGTAATTGGGTAGCACGCACTAAACTGCTTAATCAATAATCTAGGACGATCATCAATCTATAATAATAACGACATTACGTGTAGAGACAATCTATGTGCCATGAACGGTGTCTGCCAGCATCTGTTCCGTGTATGCGCTACGTGACGCCTGAAATACCCTGCTCGTCGTTTGGCAATGCGAAATTCCCACCAAGCCCTCGAAAACGCAAATAATTCTTCGTTCCATGAAAATTTACGAATCCCTTCCGTATCGCTATACGTCGTACCTTCCTCGTCTCGTTTCTTTTTTGATTCAATTCGAACCAACCTTTTCTCATTTCTCCCTGCCCCTTTCTTCGCTTCTCTTCACACGCGCAGACAAGCGATCGACCCGTGGAAATACGCGAGAGACAGATTCGGAGAAACGGAAATTTGATAACAGATGAGGATCTTTACGACCGTTCCTTTATGCTTTAGATTTTTCCCCGGATGCATAAAACGTAGATTACGTCGCGGCCGTTAAATCCTTAACAACTGCGCCGCTCGTTCGACGGAGATTAACGATTTCGAAAAATGTATATCAAAGTAAATATTCCTCGGCTTACGTGCGTCATTAAACGATCCCCCCGTTCACGGTGTAATTATTACGAGTTACGGTCCTGGTATACTTTTTCGCCCGCGAGTCCGTCGTTATCGCGCCAGATTTTTATTCCGAGGCACACTCGCGCAGCGAGATATCGTTATTAATAATCGACATTGTCGAACATTCCGGGACTATTTAATTTCCTGGCACGAAACCAGGTTTCCCGCGTTCGCGTGTAATTCACCGATTTCGCCTTACCTCGTGCCTCAGCGCCCAGTCGCGGCTTTGCTAATTAGATTCGCCGGCTAAATGAAGCTAAAATAAACCTAAATAATTCCTCCGTTCAGCCGTGAACCGAATTAAAATTCGTCCTCGCTGCACCCGCGAAATAAGTATATCGGGATGGATGAAATAGGAAGGAAAAAAAGGAGGCAGCGAGTCGCGGAAACTTGCTCCATAAAGAAGCACCGTATCGTTACAAATACATCGTGAACCGAATTAAAATTCGTCCTCGCTGCACCCGCGGAATAAGTACATCGGGATGGATGAAATAGGAAGGAAAAAAGGAGGCAGCGAGTCGCGGAAACTTGCTCCATAAAGAAGCACCGTATCGTTACAAATACCGTTCGGCCCGACTTCCCGCGAGAGTTCTTCTGAAAGATGATCGCGAAACGGATTACGGCCTTCTGCCGCGTAGCCGAGTCTAATTGGACGGTTATAAATTCGCTGCAATTAGGAATTTAACGACCGCACAGGCACTCGGCACTGCGAACGTTCGACGTCAAAGTCCATCGTTGCCTGTGTGTCGGGGAGCTTGGTGACTGGTGAAATTCACGGATGCCGCGTTATTCCGCGTTATTTTGTGTTGTTTTATGTTATTCCGAGATATTTCGCGATATTCCGCGACGATCGCGTTAACAGAAGCAAACAAACGCGGGGAGAAGTCGGCCACCTAACAGGTAGGACGTTAAAGGAAGACGGGGAGAGGGAGAAGGATAGAAATGGAACGGGTGGAAGTAGCGAAGGTTTGAGCCGTATCCATTTACAAGTTTCAAATCGTTCTGCCAGCCGAGCCTTTTGAAAGAAACCTTTTACCATTCTCAATAGACGGTAAAATTCTGAAACGCGCTTAACAGCAGCGTGGCTTTTAAACGTTAACATGGCCACTGGTACAATGGCGGGGTCGCATTATGCTCGAGAGTCGAGGGGCGGAGAGGACGAGGGTAGAAAAGGGGAGAAGACAAGGGAACGAGAGAGACGGAGGACGCTGAAGACGGGTGGAAAGACGAAGACGGACCTAGGACGACGATGGTCGCGGAACAGGGAAGAATTGCTCTCTTCCGTCAACGCCTGCCACTTGGAGCCATCAAGCTCCATTTTTCCTCTCGTCAAGAGAATTTAACCCTAGAATGAAAGCCGCTAATACTTGTCCAACTTCGTCGCCGAGATTGGATACGTCGTTTTCACGATGTATCGTTTCCTCGTGTTCCAGCCACTATATTCTACGGAAACTTTTGCAAAATAATTTCCTCGTTCGTGTCCCCCTGCGAATATCTTTCATACTCTGTTACTCGTTGTATCGGGGGGAGAATGAGCGAAAAAATATCGGGGCCGTTTACACCGGTAAACTGGAATATTATTCCCCATAAATTCATAGTCCAGAGAAATTCGTCATCCACCGGGCAAGCTCGATATATAGGAGAGAAGAGTTAGCATCCCTTTGGAAAACTAAATCTGCGAAAAAGCACCGTTGCCGAAAACATATTTTCATTCGACTCGCTGCCTCCGACTGATAAAGTCGGCCATAATTCTACGGGTCGGAAAGGTAGCGGAAAATAGTCAGATAACCGGCATGACTCTACGGTAATTTCACACCGGCGGGACCGTTTATGGATCATTTAAGGAACTCTCGGGAGGTAAGAGGATAAGAGGGCGCGGGAAGCACTACGGGGAGGAGTAAAGGATATTTCGGGGTGTGTTTTTTATTGAAATGAGCGCATCTGGCGTCCAACGAGGGGTTGGACAGCTGAGCACGCACTTTTTCCTCTCGGCCGTCGCCCCAACCCCCATGGGGGTGGTTGGCGGCCGGCTACCTCCTCCACGCGAGAATGGAGCTTCTCGAGACCCCACGATTGGACCATGGAAATAAATCCCTTATGAAAATTCGAACTCGGGGGCCAGGTTTTTCTCTCGAAATTTATTGCACCGCTCGCAGACCGCTGACCGCGCTGACCTTCCACCCTCTACCCTCTGTCCCCGTGCTGTCCCCGTCCAACGGTCGAGCCTTCTAAAAACGCGTAACCTCCGTTTTATCGGCGGTAAAAGTAAACGTTCGGTCGTGTCGGTATCCTCCAACGACGATATTCCTCGGCGCGTAAAGTAAAATATTTTCGACCTCGTAAAGCATCGCGATTCACGAGGCGCCAAGTGCATTCGTCTCCGACAATTCTTCGATTAAACCCTCCACTGTGGGGCCATACGATGGTCCACGTTCGATCCTTTCGAACCTTCGGAGTGAATCCGTGAATCCGTAGCAGCATGGTCTCACAGGTGACACAGGATGTACGCGCGTCTCGGCTCGTTAACGAACACCGTGGAGCCGTTCAACGCGGGGCTGGAATGTACGAAACGACGTAATTTCGTACACGCACGGCCGAAGCGGTATTTTACACGACGTCGGTGCTATTATAAATTCACGCGATATTTCGCGTACGTCGTATCGCCGGCTGCATACCGTGGACTTTATTCCCGGCGAAAAGCGAGCGAAGGACGTGGGCTCAGCGTGAACAGTCTGTCATAACTTTTTAATACCTCTTAAAGGAAGACGACTTTGTAATATCCTGCAGGATATTAGAGCACGCTTTAAAAGACGAATAATATCGGGGGCCTGTGAATACCTCTGGCCTGGTCCTTGTGTCCGGACGCTGTGTGCACGCTCGGTAGACTCCAACAGGAAGCAGTTAAATGTTACCGGTGTCAGGGCACACGGCCTTTGTGCCGGAGAGAGAGTGCTCAGACTCCGTGGAGTTAGCTGACTGGCAGAGTACTATAAATTACATAAATGAAGTAAGCCCCTTCCTCGCTCAAACGGACGTCTTGCCAAGTTTATAACTTAATCACTCGTGCTTTTCATGCCGGCGGAGGAGCTTAAAGGTCGAGGGACCGGTAGTGTAAGTTGCAGACGAAAGCGATGCCAGTGGGAGGGACGGGGGTCGGCGAAAATTCCGGGGGGAAAGAAAGTGAACGGAGGGCGGAGAGTCCGATCGAGGAGGAAGACGCGGTGGAGTTGGAAAATTCCGTTCGATGTCGCTTCCATCCGGAAGTCCGTTAATTCGCCCGTGATACGCGCGTCGGGCCGAGTACGGGATATTAAATTTATCATATAGCACTTGGGCATTTTATCGGTATCGTTACCCTATTGCTTGTAGGTCAGTTAATCTTGCACGATATACGATATTAAACGTAACGTGTACCTTAGCCCGAATATAGTCTGTTAAGTTTAGAAAGGCGATTAAAGTGGGTGACCGTAAAATCAATGAATTATAAAGAGGCGGATTTTAGGACTACCTCCAGTTGCTGGTACTAAAGGAGCAAGTTGCGCGGATAAATCGTTAAAAGCGTTTTATTAAAAGATTACACACACAGAGAGAGAGAGAGAGAGAGAGAGAGAGAGAGAGAGGCGTAGCCCCTGTGTTAAAAGAATTTCGAGGGATTTTATCGTTCCTCCGCGAAACGTTACGCGTTACCGAATCATCTTACCCGCCATATAAGCTCTCGTGCTCCTTGCGAATAACGCGTTCGTCGATTTCGCTGCTTTATATTCCCTTTATTCCACGCGAAACCACTCTCCATGGAAAATCAAATAATTTCCGGTCGAAGTTTCCCGTGCATTAGTGTCCCGACCGGTACCGGAATAAAAGTAATCCCGTGTATTACTCTCGTTACCGGGCGAACTTTGATCTTGCCGTTGGCGGTGGCCCGATCTCGGCTCGCGTATTAATCCGGGTAAATAAATAAGGACGCGAATGAAGATCGATCGATGTTAATTACTCGAACAAGCCGGGACGAGGGCGGACGAGGGTGGCGCTGGGCGTCGATGTCTGCGACGTCCACGGCGCGCACTCTAACGTAATTTAATTCAGCGCGCCCGTTCCATTTCCGGTGTAAAATTTAAGAGAGAGAAGAGAACGCTCGAAGAATCGCGAGCTGTCGGCTCGCATTCGGCTCCGGTATCCATCGGCTGTGTTTAATTACGAGTCACCCGGCGTAGTTTCGCCTCTTCTCCCAGACTGCTTCAGCGCGGAAGCACTAACTCCTGGTTATCTTAAGCGACATCGCGCACTGGATTCGTATAACTCGCGCTCGCCGGATAACTCGAGCCTGAATTACTACGCTTGCCGCGTAAGGATGAGGGCTGCAGGGAGAGAGAGAGAGAGCGGAGAAAGTCAGCGAGACGCGAAGGGGCGAGATTAAAATCACCTGGAGACCAATGCAAAGTTTTTAATAACCCTTGATGCTTGATTAAGTTATGACTCTTCGCCGGCTCATCGTTCTCTGTCTCTCTGCCTTCTCCTTCTTCTTCTTCTTCTTCTTCTTCTTCTTCTTCTTCTTCTTCTTCGTTCCCGCACCCTACGTTTCGTCAGCGCCCACACCGTGGTCCGCGACCCACTCTCCAACCCCCGTTCGTACTCGGGCGAAATAAATTTCGAGCAGAAATGCTTGGACCGCGTTCGAGTGGAACGGGTGCCGGGACGCGAAGGGGTTGCAAAGGAAACAAAACTCGCCCGACTTCGGTGAATTAATGGAAGATCCGACGGGATGGTTATCTTCGCGGCGGGAACGCGTGGGAGTTAACGTTAACTCGGGGTGGTTTTTAAGCGAGACGAATTACGACGAAGAAAGGGCGTTCGCCGGAATCGTGCCGCGTATTTAAAGCGTTCGAGATTCGCGCCCTATCTGATAATTCGCGAGAAGCACTGCTCCGTGCCGAAAAGGGTGGTACAAATTTTGCTAGACGTTACTTCGCGAGAGGAACGTGGATATCGAACGCGAATAGCACGAGGGCAAAGGGAATTTCAGCGAAATTCAGCGAATTTTAACGAGAAGGGGCAATTTATTAAAATTTTTGTAATTAACTGCGATCGTGATTGGCTTGGCAACGAGCTGAGCACCTTTCATCGTCGATTATTAACCGACACCTGTTCTTTCTGTTCCAGGCTTTGGCTTCGTCACGTTTCAAAGCGAGGACGTGGTCGACAAAGTCTGCGAGATTCATTTCCACGAAATCAACAACAAAATGGTGAGTCCCCGGTCGGCCAACAATGCCTGTTTGTCGAACGAAGAGAGCACCCTCTCTTTCTCTCTCTCTCTCTCTCTCTCTCTTCCTCTTCCTCGCCCCGCCACGTGGCCGCAGAGGTGGTATCAAACGGTATTTGCCTTCCGCTCTTCGTCTGCGGATACGGCGTCGAGCGGAATTAATTTTCCGTATAATTGAGAAGGGCTGCCGTGGTTATTTGCATTTGACACGCACGCACGCGACTCGTACACACATACACACACAGACACACACACACGTACAGTGACACACGCGCGTTCGCGACCACGAACGAGCGTGTGGATCATACGCTGGAAGACGAAAAGCGGTTTCTCGAAAGCCCGTCATAGTAGAGATCACACGGGTCCTACGGTAATAGACAGTTCTGTTTGTCGTCTACTACCAACGAAATTCCGCTGACGTCGATCAAGGATTTAGCGGGATGCCACTTCTCGTTACCCATATATCCATGCGGCCCAGACGATCCCAATTCCGTCAATAACCCAGCAGCACCAACGTCTGGCATTAGCCGGTATAAAACAGTCGTCTCTATTTGGAATGATAATATTAGAGTGATAGATCACGTTGATTAGATGTCGTCGGATTACCCTTGATTGCGCGCATCAAAGCACGGGCACGAGTACACGTATACGTAACGAGGGTGTAACGCGACCGAACGAATCGTCGTAACTTCGTTTGTTGCTTGAATGGAAGATCCGAACTTGAGTCGCGGGTATTCGCATTAACAGGATATTCGCTGCAACTACTTCTCCTTACGAGAAGAACGAGATCGTTACCGTTCAACTTTCCATATTTAGCGCATTTTAGATTTTGCACCCTGTCTTGTCAAGTAGTCTCTCTTTAGAATAAATTCGAGACCGACTATCGGATACCGTTCTATTCCAAATACTTCATTTAGATATAGACCTTACACGCCGACTGACTTCGATTCACCCCCTTAAAATCGATCTCTTCCCTTCCTACACCCGCAACCACCCCGACGTCTACATCCCCAACACACTTTTCTTTACCGAAAACAGAGACTCGTATTCGCAGTAACAGTAACGACTGACACGATTCTCGAATACCACCGGAGAGGTACCTTTGACACATTCGCTGCTACCGACGCAATAGACGTCTTTCCGTTTTTCTCCCTCTCGGGGCAAAGACTCGCAAGGACGAACGACGGAATAGCGTCTTCGCCTACGACGAGTAAACCTCCGCTAGTCTCGGTGGCAGCGAACGTGTCAGGAGCCATTCGAGCAACACGAAACAACAGTTGACACGGTCCCAAGTCCCCGAGTACACGCCTCCACGATACCACCCCCGAAATACCGGAAGCCAGCGTGTGCGTGGCGCTGCACAGGACTCCACTGATCGGTCTGTGTTGAATTTCAAGGTCGAATGCAAGAAAGCACAGCCGAAGGAAGTGATGCTCCCGGCGAACCTGGCGAAGTCGCGAGTGGCCAACAGAGGCGCATACGGTGAGTTGGTGATGGTCGCGACACCCACCCCCACCACCTATCGTTACGCGCCGTATCCCCTGCCGACGGCCGCTGCCGCCGCTGCACATGCAGCTGCAGCAGCCTCCGCCGGCACCCCCCACCACCACTTGCTCGCTCCGATAGTCGCTACCGCCGCACCAAACGCGGCCGCTACCTACCAGAACGCTAACGCCTCTCGGGCCGCCACTCTCACTTATTCCATGAGCGACCTGTTGGGCGTGCAGGGCCTCGACATGGGCGCCGTCTACCATCCGATACCCACGATCGGACTATGACCGACGATACTCACGCCCCTCTCCAGGCCGCAGTAGGATGCCCGCTGCTAACCGAGGGGCCGTGTCTTGGCTTTACTCGTTTTCCATATTTTCCAATTCTTTTTTTGTTTCTTCGTTACTCGGTCTTTTCGATGGCTTTCGTTCGTTTCTTCGATTTTCGGGGTTCAGTCTGAGTTCGAGGGTACGGTAGTTGGGAGAGTAGGGTAGTTGGTATATTTTTGGTATCGCGCGGGATCGGGCGAAGTCTAGAAGTCAGGGTCGTAGTAATTTGGACGCGTAGGCGTGTCGTGTTCGGGTTCGTTTTCGTTCGAACGACGCGTTGGTGTCCCTGTTTCGCGATTCTTGCGTTTGTTTTCGTTGGGTTTCGTTACCGTTCGTATTCCCGGGAAATGATTTTCGCGTACGTCTGCGTAGGAGAGATGTTTTCCTTTGACGGGATACCACGCGCCGTTTGCGGTACTTGGAACATTCCTCGATTGGGACTTGTCGCCTTCGTTTTCGGGAAAGTATTAGCGTAAATTAGCTCGCGGTTGATTTCCTGACTTGGCGTAGCAGCGAATCGAAGACATATCGAGAAGTGCAATAACGTAGCCTAGACGAAAGCATTCCTTTTTATTCCCGTGATTCGAGTGTGGGAATAGGCGAATTCTCGCGAGACTGCTCGAGAAGCTCAGTTCGGTAAAACTGTGATCGTAGTGAGAGAAGAAGATTTAAAAAATAATGGAAAAATGGTATAAAGTCGTAGTGGATCATAGGTCTGTTCGATAGAGTTCGATTAGCCGCCCATGTGGCGTCGTTCTCCTCGTAGCCAAAGAGTAGATGGTATTATGCCAACGGGACAAACTTGCATCGCAAAAGACTGGTAGTGATTTCGTAGTTGGCTAGCAAAGACGAGTTAGTAGGACAATAAAAGGAAGTGTTCAAATTTTAGACAAACTAGTTTCGAGTGAGCAGCGCTCGGTATAGTAGTTGACACATCGAACGTACCTCTTGCGCAAGCCACTCCTCCTCTTCGTAAATTCGTACGATTCGTTTCTCTGAACGTAGCTCATGTCGAACGTGTTCCGCAGGAATTTAGTCGTTAACGAAATTCGAGAGCAAAGTAAGGAACCGTAGAGAGGACAATCAATTTCAAACGACCAACGAACCACGTTTCTCGGACGTACTTCGTTTAGACTATCGGTAGATCGGGGGGAGAGGGTGGCGGTAGGTCGCAAGTCAATGGCAATCAGGTCACGATACCACACAAATATTTAGGTACATTTCGACGAACAAGAGAGATACAAATTCCTGCCTCGAACGGCTCGCGTTCGCGACGACACGTCAATTGATTCGTAGATGTTAGATAATTTCGTAGCAACTCGATCGAAGCTTTAAGGTAGCGCTCGCTGTGTTCGCGTGGTTGGAACGACGATTCGACGATTCGGTTCGATGGACGATCGCGAAGGGATCAGACGATGGCGCGAAACGGGAAACGAAATCTTTGCAAGTCGACCTTTAGGGATCGTCGAGGTCCTGTTTCGCTCTCCGCGAAGGTGAGGGTCTGCCGCCCGATTTCGAGAGCGAGGACGCCCGTCGTCGAGATCGTAGATCGCTAGGGTTTCGTCGGAACGGAGGTAAAGGGATGGGAAAGAGGCGTATAAGAACCGAGTAGGTGAGGAAAAATTATGGAAGGATGAAAAAGGAAAGAATACATTCCCAGGTAGCGGCACGCCGTGTATTATTCCCAGAAGGAGGTGAATTTCTGATTTGCGCGGGATGATATGTCGAGTGGTATAAATAAAGCCGTGAATCGTGAATGGTGAAGGCGGATAGCGCGTCGAGAGCGCGCGGCAAATGGTCGGCGATAAGCATTTCTCATTCGTCGCGCCTTTCAGAGTATTTTTCGCAATGAATTTCATGAAATTTCATAATGTCGAGAAAAATGAGGAAGTACGTACTCCAATACGGTGTACACGTGTACGATAGAGGAAAAAAAAGAAAAGAAAGAAAAGTGAAAAAAAAAAATAAAGTGAAAAAAAAAGGACGCGAGGTCAGTGCTATCTATATGTACATAAATCCGCACGCGAATCTATATACATATACATAGAGAACGCTCGTATGCATATAACGTATATAATTATATGAATATACGATACGTACCTTATTAAAAAAAAAAAAAAAAAAAGTTACAAAGAAAAAGGGAAATTAAACGATAAAAAAAAAAATGAAATTGAAAATTGCAAGAGTATTAATCCATACCTAGATAACAGCAGATTATATACATATATTATATATTGTTTTGTATCTACGTATTTGGTAAAACGCCATATAGTATTTGATATTGATATCGATATATTTTGTGAGAGCCGCATTACAACCTTCTAGTTTTTGTAATAGACCTACAGATTATACATATCGGAGCATATCTATATATATATATCTCTCTATTTATACATATATATATATATATCTAGGTAATTAGGTAAACATTTGTGTTGTTACAGACCTTAGTTACTTAATGAGACTTTTTTAGGTGAAACTAGGTTTGAATTAGCTAGAGCGAATATAATTTTTGACGAATTACTATACTATGTATACGTTCCTATCATTGAGACTACTAGTTAACTATAGCTTTTTGGGAAGTCACTATGATACCGTTAGTTTAGAAATATACTCTAGGTACTTCCCCGTGGAAGACTCCGTGTTCATCTCTTTCGCCCACTCTTACCCCTCTCAACCCCCGTGTCATCGTCATCGATGAATACGAAATCGGCCAGACGAATTCGTGGATCTCTCGTTAAAGGACGAAAAATTTCAAAGGATAAACGAACGTAAAAGGAAAAGGTGACAAGAAAGAGACACGTGGCTTCTTCCACGAGGAATGCATATTATCAGCGGCTTCAAAGAGACCTATTACAATGTACCTATTACTTAACAAGCTACGTTACATAGTACGTTTATATTACGTTACACGTAATATTATACCTCTCTATAGGATATATACTAAATATATATCGTGCGTATACCCGTTCTACACCTATACCCCTTACAACCACCCAACCCCCACCCCGTGACCCCTGTTCCTCCAAGACCTCTATTACTCGTTACATAGTATTTAACTCTTCTAAGCTATATAGCATCATTTACCTTAATAATAATGCGTGAGACGTGTGTCCTAGAAAGTACGTACTTTGCCCGAGAGGCTCAACAGTGTCAGTTTCGTAAGTAGACCAGATCTTAACATGCGGTTTATCTTTCTGTTCACACCTTTGTAATGCTTTGTTGGGCCGGATTTTGATTTGTTACACCACGGGGAACGTAGCGTTGCGCCTTTATATTATCTAGACAGAGAATCCAATTAGAATATTTATATACATACATATATCTTACATATGCGTCTTCCTTCCCCGTATACGTTTAATGGGCGCGCACTACGCAAGTACGAACGAAACGAGAGAAAGAAACGAAACGAAACGAAACGAAACGAAACGAAAGGAATGGAATGGAAAGGAAAGAAAACGAAACGAGACGAAAGGAAAGAAAAGAACGCAAGAGAAAGATGGAAAAAGAAAAGAACCGAGAATATCCGAGAAGAAAGGAAAAAAAAGAAAGAGAAATATAATAAAAAATGAAACGAAATTACGAATGTGTTTGCGTTCCTCGACGAATTTTTCTTGCAACACTTTGTGTTTTCTGTGTCTCTCTCTCTCTTTCTCACTGAATCACTCGCTCGCTCATTCTCCCTCGCTCTCTCTCTCTCTCTCTCTCTTACTTCTCTCACTCCCTCTCTCTCTCTCTCTTGGGAAAGATCCAGCATGGAGAAAGGATTAAAAGAAACGATCGTAAAATTCCAAGGAAAGAGTAACTCAATGGGATTCCATGTTGCCAAAGCTATCGATGTGACGTAAATGTTAATCGAGCGGCAACTCGATCGTAAACTCGAGCGGAATGAGCTTTATACGCTCCTCGAAACTGTAAGAGACTATTACTGTTAATGTCGTACGTAAACGTCTGCTCTACGTGAAATCGATTTGTTGCATCTGAGAAAGTACACGTATATTATATTATTATCATTACTATTATTATTAATATATAAACATATATCTATATACACACGAAATCACTACAATTGTCAAGTATAAATGCAATAATACGATACGCGTTGCAGTATGCATATTACAAATATTTATATAAATAAATAAATATATATATATACATGAATATTATATATATACAATAACATGTGTCTAATATTCGAATCCGTTTACGTGTTACACGTGAATCGATATCGCTGTCTATGCGACAGTCGAACGAATGCTATTTAAATAAACACGAGATAATGTTCCGAAGCATATGCGAAGTTTTCATTGTTGTTCGGACGGATTTTCAAAAGAGAGCGATACGAAAAAGGAAACAAAAGAAAAGATGGGGGAAAAATATATATATATGAAAAAGCAAAGGGAAAAAGATGAATGAAAAAAAAAATGAGAAAAAACGTGAAAAAGAAAAGAGAAAAAAAAAAGAACGATGTCACAGTGAAATGATATAGAATCGTGTTGCGTGCTTGACGTAATCAAAACCAGCCCGGTAGAGAGACTTTAGGTACGAAATCACTAATACTATTAATATGTATCAGTGTATCTTTTAATGGCTAGAATAAACGCTCTTATACTTTTCCATCTGCGTATATTGTGAGAGCAGCGTCAATATGGACACTAGAATAGTGAAACAGTAGTGTAGTATTGTGGTCGGTGTTTTTTTTCAATATTGTATCGTCGATCTAAGTGTGGTAGTGGCGTCGATAATGTGTCAAGCGCTTCGAACGAACGAAGCAACGAACGATGTAACAGTTTCGTCGAAATGAGCAACGAAAAATGAAATGTTTCGCGATTGTAGTTTGCATGGCAATTTGCCAAGGTTTAGAAAAATTTCACGTCTTCCTCGCGATCGCACGACACATTACCGGCCCTTAGTCAATATCTAATAAGCTACATAGTCAGCCTAGCAAATATTACTTAACGGTAAATGATTAACCAATACCTTGAAGGCTACAATAACCATAGATCATAGGAGGGTTTATTTTGTCGTAGATTGGAAACACCTCGGCCGCGCGTAGTTACTAGTACCTTGTCACAGAATTTAGTCGATGCGCTATATAGTCGATGCGATATACATATTATAAATAGTCAGAAACTTAGTTGTGTGGTCTTTTCAATTAGTATCAAATTATGAAATTTCATGGATGCCTTTCTTTCTCTCTTTCTATATACTTCTATATACTCCACACTGTTTCTCTGTCTATCTCTGTCTATCTCTGCCTTTTCTATCTACTTCTCTGTCTTCTCTCCTTCTCTCTGTTTAACCTAGAACGCTTTTAATCCGATTTCTCGTTTCGGTCTGTTCTGTTTTTCTTTTTTCCCTCGAATATATTTTTATCTTACTTTTTTTCATATTTTTGTATCTTTCTTTTATTTCATTCTATTTTATTTTATTTCATTTTTTTCTGATTCCGTTCTGTTGTCTTTACGTTTTAACCCTTCTCTCATTGTTTGAAACCTAGTCATCCGTTACACTCGAACCGTCTATTCCGACGAATTTCTGCAACGCTTCGCTTTATACTTAACTTGTCTCCATGTACATATCTTAATTGTCTACGCATACCTTTGCCTGCACGAAGAAAAATATTGCACAACGAGTGTCGTCGGCTAGATAATATACCTCGAGTCGAAGTTCGCCATAGCTCTAGTCGCGAGTTTCAGCCTTTTAGACCCGATCGAGGATCTCCATCTCTAGAACAGACCAGAACCCGCCCAGTACTTTTCTTCGTGCTTAGTTGCAGAAATTTCTATATATTCAGACTTACGATACCATTGCACTAACCAATCGAAGCAATTGAAAAGAGTAAATGAAGGGAAAAGAATGACAAAGTTTGAAGAGACAAAATTATTACTCAGCTCTGAGCAATTCTCGACGCGGTATTAATGTGATCTGTTTTTCCTTATAGATTTTATGTGGTCCCTGGGAGCATTACCTGATGGTGAGTATGAAATATGCACGAACATGTACAACAAAACGACTCGAAATGCCCGGCGACATGCCTACCGTACCGTAACGACGTTCAATCACGTTTGACGTAAGACCAGCGTTGTAATATTCACGCGTCCGATCAATCACGATGCCGGGTCGAATTTCTCTATTTGCTACTTGCGCGTTTCCGTTTCGCAGTCGCCTGGCTCATGCATGATTCACGGTTACCGTATATACACGGGCAAATCGCGCAGTCGTTTCGCTCCGCGCGCCATGTAAACTTCCGCCTTTGTGAAAATACGCCGATTCATTAGCGTAATTACTCGGTTAACGCGTAGCCCGTCACGCGTCATTCGATATTACGTCCGAGAAACGCGCGAGGAATATCGCGACGCATTAATTTCGCCCGAATCGAACGGGAATATTAAAAGCGGCCAAGTAAGGATCCGTTGCTCGCGGAAATCGTTTCGACCGATCGTTTCATAGCCTTTCCAAATTGAAAATGTTCTCTGTAGCGTAACACGGTACGTACATGGGAAATGTTTTATGTAATATAATTTCCAGAAGGGAGCATGTAGATCGTAGTTGATAGAGGTCGTACTCGTAGATAGACGTAACCGATTGAATCTTGATACTTTCGATCTTCCTCTCACGATATCATTTTTAGAACTTTTCGCTGCAACATCGTGCAGAGCGTTAGAGAAGCCTTGGTAGTATGGTTACTCGTAAACTCTCAGTTGAACACTCGTTCACATTCACGACTGTATATACAGTAGCTACGTCGAAGTATGAACGTATCGGTAACGATATTACAATGGCAGTAAAAGAGAATAACGAGTAAGCAAAGTTAGAGATTCATCACGGAGGACGCTAATCGTGTAGTTGACGCGCTTAACCCTCCACTACTGGCACTGTCGCATGAATCGGTATCGATGGTCACGTAGAAGCAGTCGCGAATGGCATCGCGCGAATGCAAGTTCAACGGACTCTCGCCTCGTCCAGTAGCGGAGGGTTAAGCTTCCTTAATACGAGATAGGCGAGTGAAAGATCGTAGCTCTGGTACACGACACGCAGTCACGCGTATCGCTGCGATTCACACGAAGCGTCTAACACTCCGTCTAACCCCTGCTACACCCTCGAAAGTTGCCGAGCTCAGTTAACCGCACAGGGAAGAAAAGCTCACGGACTCTTTTGCTCTGTTCACAGGTTTCCCAGTGGCGGCGTACGCGGCATACGCGGCAAGCCGCAGCTATTCTGGGTACCCTAGTTTCGGACTGCCCTACCCGACAGGTAACCACCTTAGCCTTAACCACCTTAACCACCATAATGCGGCCCATATCGCGCCCTTGAACCTGAACTTGAACCTGATACAGGCGCAGCCTGCACCCCACCATAACCCGCCTACCCCTACACCGCTCTTAGGACCTCTACAACGCCATGCCTCTGTGAACTAACTAATTATACGTGTATCTAACAATAATTCGACTTGGAGCTATGCGCACATATCTCTAACCACCACCCCGCCCCATTGCTACACCATTTTACTAACCGTGCTCTCGCTGTCGCTACTCGTTGTCCTGCTCATCGTCGTCGTCGTCGTCGTCGTCTCTGCGTCGTCGATCCAACGCGAGAATCGAGCGGGTACACGCGTGGGCGTGGAGCAAAGCAGGACGAGCTAACGCCGTTGGTAAATTAGGCTCGGTCCGAAGGAGAGAGAGCGAGTACGGACCTCGCGCGCACAAAGGTCTCGAAGAGGACGGAGCCTTTGTTCCGGGACCATGGGCTTCCGGGTGAAATTCATTCCCGAGAACAATGGCTCCGCGAGTACTCGAGTCTAAGTCGGGCTCGGAGTTAGACAATTTCGCAAGGCCGGCCAATTCGAAAGCGGATCCTCGCGTTCCTTCGAGATCACCGTCGCGAGATCGGCTGTGCCTGATCGCGTGCACGCTGCGCGACGGGCGCGATCGATCTCTCCGATTTTTCGAGGATCGAGAACCGCGCTCGTCGATCGAACGTTTCGATCAGGCTGGCGCGTCCGTGAGACGCGGAGGCTGCTTGGATATCCGGTCGCGCGACGGAGTTCCGCTTTCGATGACAGGACACTCGGGGACACGAGTGGTCCGACGTCACGGGCCTGTGTCCCGTCAAGGACGATATGGCCGTGCACCCCCACGTCTACTGCGAACGACGTTGTATATTATTCAGCAACGTTTGCTCGGGCTCCGGCGATCCGGCACTTCCGGCTCGAAGTTTCGATCGCCGCTGCGCCGATAGCCCGGGACTCGCTCGACGCGAAAGGAGTGGCGAACGTTGTACAAAATCGCTATAAATTATCGTATCGATATTATCCCGTCGACGTTAAGATTTAAGCTAACGATAAGGAGGCGCCGACTCGCTTCGCCAAATTCTTACCCCGTTCCGTGTTTACCGAGCGCCCCTTTTTCCAGAGATCGATTCGGCGTCGCGAAAATTTCCCCTTTCTCAAATTCACGCACAATTTTTCTCCCTTCGTTATCACGCAGGGTACAGTTCGGGATATTTGTAATTTGTCTGCGAGAGTGTTTCGTTGATTCGTTAAAATTTCAGGATCGCGTGAGTTCAAGCTTCGAGCGTGTTTATTCGTCGGTGCTCGCGCAGATGTCTCGGAAAATATGTTTTTAAGCTGGAACACGCCGGCGTGAAAAATAGTGGTGTTTTGAAGACGAGGTTTTTCTCAAGTCAATTTGCATAGCGAATTTCAAACGCAGCGATCCGTACCCGCGTCCGCGATGTTCGTCCAGGCAAACACGCGTAGGTTCCGGGCGCAAAAATGCGGGCGGAAAAAATTGAATCGGGCAAAGTAGGACAAGATAATGAGAAGCTGATGCACGGAGAAAGTTACGACGTTGAACCCCGATCCCGTGTTTCTTACCGTCTGCGTTCGATAGCAGCTTGCGTGCCTTCGACTGTCAATAGCAAACACAGCTACGCTGGTACGGAATTTTCTTTCCAAGCCTTTGCGATCCGCGAAACGCTTTAAAATTGCTTCCGCTAATCGATTAATCAATTTCAATTGCCCCCACCCCCTCTCCGTCTCGTTCTTCCTCGTTGTCTGTACAAATCGTTAAACCGTGCATCGAATCGGATCGATCGGGTTGGACGAGAACGGAGGGAAATGAAAATTTGAACGAATCGGTGAAAGAAGACGATCGGCCTAGTAAATTCGTTATTAACCAGCTCGTATCGCGGGGTCGAAGCTGTTGGCCACGGTCCCGCTGGAAAATCACCCCCGCGCCAGGGGTTGCGATCGCGCGAGAGAACTGTAAGTGTCGGGTTTCAATTCCGACGGAAGCGTTTAAATCGGCGGCCCATCGGATCGATCGTAATTTAAGATTAATCGTGCGGTCGCGGAACGGGGTAAAATGTCATTGTTAATATTAGGCAGGGGTAACGGGAGCGTATCGATTGCGAACGATATGCGAGCGAACCGCATCGCGGTTCACCGTGCACGCATAGATATACACAGGCGCGGGATAGAGCAATTAATAGGAAACGTTTGGAAAATGAACGCGTGCATTGGTCGGTATCGGCTGATCTAAATCGAACCGGTTGATTGGAGGCAGTTGCGGGCAAAGTTTTCGGGGTCAAGCGCCCTTCATGTCGGATTCGGCCTGTGGAAATGAAAATCCCCGGCCCAGCGACGATGAACGAAGAAGATCGAAATGGAGCTTTCGACCGTGTGCCTCTACGCGTATCCAGGGGCCCAATGGGTGGGTGGAATTTCGAGACCGGGGCTGGGAATCGTGCCACCTATCGTTCCGCTCGTCCCCCCGGTTCGCGAGACCTCGAAACTAGCCTTGAGACTTTTCCGGTGGTCATCGACGACGATCCCATCTCGTTTCGATTTGTTACCTCGTTTCGTAGCTACCTCCTGCTCTTTCCGTTCGCGTTTCTTTCGTTTGTTCGTTAATCGCACCGCCGCGATCTCTTTACGCGAAGTCGAGTCTTGGAGTCGAGCGATATCGACAGCGTCGGCGTCGAAACGGGAACGTCCGTCCGAGTGAAACAGGTCCGCGCGTAGTCGGTCCATGTGGAAACGGAGAGACACGGCGCGCTAATCACGCGTCTCCTACGGTGAGCTTTCGCAGACGTAACACCAGCTTCGAGGAAGCTTCTTCTCGATCCCCGTAACTACTTCACCCTTGCTCTCTGTCCGCCGCTCGGCCGTTGCTCTTACACGTCTTACTAGCCCATTTGTTCCCTTCTCTTTCGTCCATTTCTGGCCATTTGTCTGCCTCGCAACGTCTTTCTCCGCGAGCTCTCTCACTCTCTTTCTTTCTGTCTCTTTCTATCTCTGTCTATCTCTGTCTCATGACCGATCTCCTCTCTTCGTTGTCCGCGCGACCTCCTCGAGGTGGAAATTTCGAGGGAAAAGTTTGAACTTCTCTTCGTTCCCGCACTCTGTGTCCCAGCCACCCTTGAACTCGTGATGTCACCCCTCTGTGTTAAGCATGGCACGAAAATAGCGAAGCAGTAACATATAACGCCAATAGAGGCGGACAAACTGCGACAGGTGTCCCATGCACGTCGACCGAACGTAAATTAGCGACCAGGGAAGAGACGCGTAGACGCTGCTGCGAGAGGAAAGAGCG